>NW_025535308.1:0-106263 GCF_020615455.1 Coregonus clupeaformis | reverse complement strand
TTCATTGAAATGTACAGCTGTGTGTCATCCGCATAGCAGTGAAAGTTAACATTATTGTTTTCGAATACATCCCCAAGAGGTAAAATATATAGTGAAAACAATAGTGGTCCTAAAACGGAACCTTGAGGAACACCCCGAAATGTACAGTTGATTTGTCGGAGGACAGACCATTCACAGAGACAAACTGATATCTTTTCGACAGGTAGGATCTAAACCAGGCCAGCAACTGCCCTCAGAGACCAATTTGGGTTTCCAGGTCTCTCTCCAAAAAGAATGTGGTGATCGTATGGTGTCAAAGGCACACTAAGGTCTAGTAGCACGAGGACAGATGGCAGAGCCTCGGTCTGACGCCATTAAAGGTCATTTACCACCTTCACAAGTACAATCTCAGTGCTATGATGGGGTCTAAACCCAGACTGAAGCATTTCGTATACATTGTTTGTCTTCAGAAAGGCAGTGAGTTGCTGCGCAACAGCTTTTCTAAAATTTTTGAGAGGAATGGAAGATTCGATATAGGCCGATAGTTTTTTATATTTTCCGGTCAAGGTTTGGCTTTTTCAAGAGAGGCTTTATCACTCACTTTTAGTGAGTTTGGTACACACTCCGGTGGATAGAGAGCTGTTTATTATGTTCAACATAGGAGGGCCAAGCACAGGAAGCAGCTCCTTCAGCAGTTTAGTAGGAATAGGATCCAGTATGCAGCTTGAAGGTTTAGAGGCCATGATTATTTTCATCATTGTGTCAAGAGATATAGTACTAAAACACTTAAGTGTCTCTCCCGATCCCAGGCCCCTTCGCAGAGCGTAGCAGATCCAGGACAGCTAAGCCCTGGAGGAATACGCAGATTCAAAGAGGAGTCCGTAATTTGCTTTCTAATGCTAGATCTTTTCCTCAAAGAAGTTCATGAATTTATCACTGCTGAAGTGAAAACCATCCTCTCTTGGGGAATGCTGCTTTTTAGTTAGCTTTGCAACAGTATCAAAAGAAATTTTGGATTGTTCTTATTTTCCTCGATTAATTTGGAAAAAGTAGGGATGATCGAGCAGCAGTGAGGGCTCTTCGGTACTGCACGGTACTGTCTTTCCAAGCTAGTCGGAAGACTTCCAGTTTGGTGTGGCGCCATTTCCGCGTTTCCAATTTCCTGAAGCTTGCTTCAAAGCTTTCGGGTATTTTCTGTATACCAGGGAGCTAGTTTCTTAGACAAATGTTTTTCGCTTTTTAGGGTGCAACTGCATCTAGGGTATTGCGCAAGGTTAAATTGAGTTCCTCAGTTAAGTGGTTAACTGATTTTTTGTCCTCTGACGTCCTTGGGTAGGCAGAAGGGAGTCTGGAAGGGCATCAATGAATTTTTGTGTTGTCTGAGAATTTATAGCACGACTTTTGATGCTCCTTGGTTGGGGTCTGAGCAGATTATTTGTTGCGATTGCAAACGAATAAAATGGTGGTCCGATAGTCCCAGGATTTTGTGGAAAAACATTAAGATCTACAACATTTATTCCATGGGACAAAACTAGGTCCAGAGTATGACTGTGGCAGTGAGTAGGTCCAGAGACATGTTGGACAAAACCCACTGAGTCGATAATGGCTCCGAAAGACTTTTTGGAGTGGGTCTGTGGACTTCTCCATGTGAATATTAAAATCACAAAAATTAGAATATGATCTGCTATGACTACACAGGTCTGGATAGGAATTCAGGAAACTCAGAGAGGAACGCTGCTTATGGCCCAGGAGGCCTGTAAACAGTGCTATAAAAAGTGATTGGAGTAGGCTGCATAGAGATTTCATGACTAGAAGCTCAAGATGAAAACGTCATTTTTTTTTTTTGTAAATTGAAATTTGCTATCGTAAATGTCTTAGCAACACCTCCGCCTTTGCGGGATGCACGGGGAATATGGTCACTAGTGTAACCGGGAGGTGAGGCCTCATTTAACACAGCAAATTCATCAGGCTTAAGCCATGTTTCAGTCAGGCCAATCACATCAAGATTATGGATCAGTGATTAGTTCATTGACTATGACTGCCTTTGAAGTGAGGGATCTAACATTAAGTAACCCTATTTTGAGATGTGAGGTATCACGATCTCTTTCAATAATGGCAGGAATGGAGGGAGGTCTTTATCCTAATAAGATTGCTAGGGTGAACACCACCATGTTTAGTTTGCCCAACCTAGGTCGAGGCACAGACACAGTCTCAATGGGTATGGCTGAGCTGACTACACTGACTATGCTATTGGCAGACTCCCCACTAAGCTGGCAGGTTGGCTACACAGCCTGCTGCCTGGCCTGCACCCTATTTCACTGTGGGGCTAGAGGAGTTAGAGCCCTATCTATGTTGGTAGATAAGAGGAGAGCACCCCTCCAGTTAGGATGGAGTCCGTCCCTTACTCCTCAGCAGGTCAGGCTTGATCCTGTTTGTGGGTGAGTCCCAGAAAGAGGGCCAATTATCCACAAATGTTATCTTTTGGGAGGGGCAGAAAACAGTTTTCAACCAGCGATTGAGTGCTGAGACTCTGCTGTAGAGCTTCCGCACTTCCCCTAACTGGGAGGGGCCCAGAGACAATTACTCGATGCCGACACATCTTTCTAGCTGATTTACACGCTGAAGCTATGTTGCACTTGGTGACCTCTGACTGTTTCATCCTAACATCGTTGGTGCCGACGTGATAACAATATCTCTATACTCTCTACACTCGCCATTTTTAGCTTTAGCCAGCACCATCTTTAGATGGCTAGCCTTAACGTCGGTAGCCCTGCCCCTGGTAAACAGTGTATGATCGCTTGGGTGATTCGTTTTAAGTCTAATACTGCGGGTAATGGAGTCGCCAATGACTAGGGTTTTCAATTTGTCAGAGCTAATGGTGGGAGCCTTCGAGTCTCAGACCCCGTAACGGGAGGAGTAGAGACTAGAGAAGACTCGGACTCAGACTCCGACTCGCTACATAATGGGGGAAAACCGGTTGAAGGTTTCTGTCGGCTGAATGAGCGACACCGGTTGAGCATTCCAACAGTATTTCCCTCCAGAAGCCATGAGAAAGTTGTCCGGCTGCGGGGACTGTAAGCGGGGGATTTATACTAACATTACTGTCTGTACTTACTGGTGGCACAGAGCTGTTTCTTCCTTTCCTACACTGATATTACCCCCTTGCCTAACGATTTAGCGTCTGAAGCTGGGCTTGTAGCACACAGCTATTCTCGCCGTAGGCGATTGGAATTCTCCTGTATATTATGAGTACAGCGACTGCATATTCAGTCGAAGACAATCATGTTAATGTTACTACTTAGCCCGGCTGTTGAAGATGTTGATGAACCATGTCCAGATAAAAAGCGTCCGGAGTGAAAAAAAAGTTGAATAAGGGAAAAAAAATTACGATGGAAAAAGGGAAAATAACGTAAAGTTGGCAGCTAAAACGCACAGGAAAAAGACTCTTCTGACTCTTCTGTCTCGGGATAAACGTCCGGGGTGAAAAAGTTTAACGAAAAAGATGAGTGAGGACAAAACTAAAAGTTGGTAAATTTGTTGAACACAGAGATTGATTAAACGCTTATTAAAAGTAAAACGTGAATAGTTTGTTAGGTAGCCAAGTAGCAACAAACAGCAGAGCAGCACACCTTCACTGCCATTCTCTCTGTCACCAGCAGCACTCCAGGAGGTGTGGGTAAAATAAACAACAGATAAATAGGAGGCCAGGAAAGTTGAAATGCTTTGTGTTTTATTTGAAGGGTGTGAAGGAAACCCTGGAGGAGGGGAAACGAACTCGCTCGGCTGGTAAGAGAATGAGAGTTAGAGACTTGGACTATCAGTCAGTGAGCTCCTTTCTAGCCTTTCAACAACTAGTCAGTACAGCAGAATATATCTGTTGTGAAATTACACTAATGGGACTTCCCTGTTTCCTACGGCAGACCTGGGAAGTAAACACCGCCTAAAAATGATTGACATGGAGCACAAGGCTGTCTGCAAGCTCCGCCGCTCTATGCACACCACCTCTCCAGCTGGAGCTGACATGTGAGTTCCATGTACTGCCCTGCATACAGCTTGCTCCATTCATCTACACATCTGGAGCTATGCAGAAAATAACTAGGGCAGTGTTCTCTGTGTGAACATTGCACATCGCTTAGCTTTCTGCTGCTTTTTGTTGATTTCAGCGACCCCCAAGGTCCACATCATGGTGGAGAGCTGTGAGAGCATTCTGGACAAGCTGTCCAATAAGCCCCTGTAGCAACCTGCTCAGCCCATCCAGGTGGTGGTGGAGCTGGTGCCCAGATCTCCTGGCCCTGTGGCTTCAGCCAGAGGAAGACCATTCAGATCACCCCATCCTCCTAAGCGGGATGGCTGTGAGTATGGTGGTGGCCGTAGGGGAGAAGCTCTCCAAACACGTTGAAGGCCTCTTCTCCTCTACACCCCTTTCTCCCCGGGCTGCTGCTTTTGACTCTGTGAGGTCGATCCTCGGGAGAATCAGCCAGTCCTTCTCCCTGGATGACCTCAAGACCCCTTTTTTATGAGCTCTGTCTGTGCCTTTGTGGCGGACGAGGTGAAAAGCTACTTCCAGCCTACTGCAGACACCCTGTGAGTTCCCCCCTGTCCTAGTGGTGGCCTTCTCCGCCACACTACCAGCTGATATCCAAGCAGGTGAGTAGCACTCATAGAAAGCACTCTGACAGATGCCTTTGTCATGACATCCTGGTGCCTTGTAGTAGAGAGCCAATCAGGATTTTAATTGTCACCCCCTAACACAGATGCAGACCAGGCTTCTTCCCACCTGGAGGTTGTGGAAATCCCCCCATAACACAGAGGCAGACCCAGCTTCTTCCCACCCGGAGGTTGTGGACATCACCCCTAACACAGAGAAAGACCCGGCTTCTGCCCACCTGGAGGTTGAGGATTCACCCCTAACACAGAGTTGACCCAGCTTCTCCCCACCTAGATGTTGTTGACACCACCCGTAGCAGAGAGGAAGACCCGGCTTCTTCCCACATAGTGGTTTGGACATCACCCCTAACACAGAGGCACACCTGGCTTCTTTCCACTTCCCCTGGAGGTTGCCACAAAACCCGTAGCACAGAGGCAGACCCGGTATCTTCCCCACCTGGAAGTTGAGGACATCACCCCCTAACACAGAGGCACACCTGGCTTCTTCCCATCAGGAGCTTGTGGACATCACCCCAAACACAGAGGCAGACCCGGCTTCTTCCCACCTGGAGATTGTGAACGTCACCCCTAACACAGAGGCTGAGACGGCTTCTACCCCACCTGAAGTTTGTGGACATCACCCCTAACACAGAGTCAGACCCTGCTTCTTCCCACCGTATGGTTGTTGACATCACCCATAACTCAGAGGCAGACCCAGCATCTTCCCACCTGGAGGTTGTGGACATCACCCCTAACACAGAGGCAGACCCGGCTTCTTCTCACCTGGAGGTTGTGGACATCACCCCTAACAAAGAGGCACACCTTGCTTCTTCCCACCTGGAGGTTGCTGACAAAACCCGTAGCACAGAGGCAGACCCGGTATCTTCCCACCTGGAAGTTGAGGACATCACCCCTAACACAGAGGCACACCTGGCTTCTTCCCATCAGGAGCTTGTGGACATCACCCCCCAAACACAGAGGCACACCTGGCTTCTTCCCACCTGGAGATTGTGAACGCGTCACCCCTAACACAGAGGCTGAGACGGCTTCTACCCACCTGAAGTTTGTGGACATCACCCTAACACAGGGAGTCAGACCCTGCCCCTTCTTCCCACCGTATGGTTGTTGACATCACCCATAACTCAGAGGCAGACCCAGCATCTTCCCACCTGGAGGTTGTGGACATCACCCTAACACAGAGGCAGACCCGGCTTCTTCTCACCTGGGAGGTTGTGGACATCACCTAACAAAGAGGCACACCTTGCTTCTTCCCACCTGGAGGTTGTGGACATCACCCCTAACAAAGAGGCACACCTGGCTTCTTCCCACAAGGAGCTTGTGGACATCACCCCTAACACAGAGGCTGAGACGGCTTCCACCTGAAGTTTGTGGTCATCACCCCTAACACAGAGAAAGACCCGGCTTCTTCCTATCAGGAGGTTGTGAAACCACCCCTACACAGAGACAGACCCGGCTTCTTCCCACCTGGAGCTTGTGGACATCACCCCAAACACAGAGGCAGACCCGGCTTCTTCCCACCTAGAGATTGCGGACATCAATTCTAACAAAGAGGCACACCTGGCTTCTTCCCACCTGGAGGTTGTGAACATCACCCCTAACAAAGAGGCAGACCCGGCTTCTTCCCACCTGGAAGGTTGTGGACATCAACCCTAACACAGAGGCAGAGCCAGCTTCTTCCCACCTGGAGGTTGTGGACATCATCACTAACACAGAGGCAGACCCAGCATCTTCCCACCTGGAGGTTGTGAACATCACCCCTAACACAGAGGCAGACCCGGCTTCTTCCCACCTGGAGCTTGTGGACATCACCCCAAACACAGAGGCAGATCCTGCTTCTTCCCACCTGGAGTTTGTGGACATCACCCCTAACACAGATGCAGACCCGGCTTCTTCCCACCTAGAGGTTGTGGACATCACCCCAAACACAGAGGCACATCCTGCTTCTTCCCACCTGGAGCTTGTGGACCTCACCCCTAACACAGATGCCTACCCTGCTTCTTCACTCTTGGAGATTGTGGACGTCACACCTGAAGAAAAGCCTCTCATGGTGGCCGTCTCACCCACTCTGCCATCTGACATCCAAGCAGGTGAGTAAGACTTATAGAAAGCACTCTGACAGGTGGCGTTTCATCATGATAACATGTAAAGTGTTGGTCCCATGTTTCAGAGCTGAAATAAAAGATCCCATTCAACTGGCCAGTGTTTAGAACCTACGGTTTGCATTTATTTACATTCTGTCCCGCTTTTGTCCCTTTCCAGAGGATGTTGCTGTGGTCACCCTGGACGTCACCCCACCGTCACCAAGGGACGTGACCCTGGATGTTCCATGCAGGGAGCGAGGGAAAGGGGCAGTCCAGCGTTTTTTTCGCAGGCTTTGGAGGGCAGTGTGCTGCTTTCGCTTGCCACAAGGAAGAGGAGGAACAATATTAATTATTCATTAGACCAGAAACAGGATTGAACCATATACCATTAAATTCTTTGCATTATAGTTGCCTTCAATTCTGATTTTCTTTTGTTTAATTCTTAATTAATTTCAGAACATTTCTCTAAACTTTGTGGAGTAGGTTGTATAAATAGGTGGGAAACATCCCAATCCCAATTTTAATGCTTTTAATAATTAACTTATTACATTTTTTTTGATGTATTATTTGACAAAAAAGTGGAGGGCGCGACAAAAACTTTAATCATCATAGAAAACTCTTGCTCACTATTAAAAATGCATTGTTTTATCAAGCAAGGTTAAAAGATTAACGTTTCGGCCTAGTCTATGACAATATGCAAGTTGTGTTTGCCCAGTTAAAGGGGGGACCCAGACTCACCCTGGTTCTTGAGGGTTGCAGACACTGAATAATTATCATTTGAAATAAATGGCACTTTCAAGTCTTGACTAAAAATCTTTAATGAATATGAATTTAAATACAATTGACTTGAGGATCAGAGCAGGCAGGCTGACTGGCTTGCCCTGAAGGCCCTCTGCCTCTACCTCTGTGTGGTTAATCTCAGCCAAGAGGTTGTATGGGTTGTCTGTCTCTCTTGGGTGTGGAATCACTATCACTATGACCTCTCGCTCCGCCTGCCCCGTTGGCCTGATTAGAAGGCTTCCCCTCTCATTCCTTGTTCACAGGAGCAGGGGTGATGGCATCTGGGGTAACCTCTCTCCTCTCCTGTATCTAACCCATCTTTCTGGCTGTGAGTTCGACTGAGGTCACTCGTTCTCTCTCCCAGGGTGTTGGATAGTTTCTCCTCCTCTGTGTCTTGTGTATTTTCTACATTGTAGAATAATAGTGAAGACATCAAAACTATTAAATAACACATATGGCATCATGTAGTAACCAAAAACGTGTTACACATATCAAAATATATTTCAGATTTGAGATTCTTCAAAGTAGCCACCCTTTGCCTTGATCACAGCTTTGTACATACAGAATAATACGAAATGTTCTGAGACCAGGTTGCGCTTTTCACCTCCCCGGTAAGAGGGGAATAAGGCAACCTCTAGAGTTACATTCAAGGATACTTTATTGACACACACGGATGAAATGGACACGGAAAGGTAGTGGAATGATAGTGGTCCTGTAATGGACAGATAACAGGGCTAATGAATATGCACAATATCTGATAGCACAAGTAGAGCAACAACGCTATTAACAAAGGAAGGGCTGTATTAATGGCATAATGCTACCTGCGGAGTATTACACAACACAGTAAAACACAGAGAGGCAACTTACAATAGGCAATGGTAGTAAATATAAAGAACAACAAGTAAGAATGATATACATGTTCCAAACTCACTTTGTGCACGTACACAATCCCACGGTATATCTGTGCATTCAAATTGTCATCGATAAATGCAATTGTGTTCATTGTCCGTAGCTTATGCCTGCCCATACCATAACCCCACTGCCACCATGGAGCATTCACAACGTTGACATCAGCCAACAGCTCGCCCATACGCTGCTTTACAAGTGGTCTGAAGTCGTGAGGCCAGTTAGAAGTACTGCCAAATTCTCTAAAGCCGCCTTGGCTTATGGTTGAGAAATTAACATAAACGTATCTGTTAGCAGCTCTGGTGGACATTCCTGCAGTCCGTAAGCCAATTGCACGCTGCCTCAAAACTTGAAACATCTGTGCATTGTGTTGTGTGACAAAACTGCACATTTTAGAGTGGCATTTTATTGTCCTCAGCACAAGGTGCACCTGTGTAATTATCATGCTGTTTAATCAGCTTCTTGATATGCCATATTTGTCAGGTGGATGGATTATCTTGGCAAAGGAGAAATGCTCGCTTACAGGGATGTAAACAAATTTGTGCACACAATTTGAGAAAAATAAGCTTTTTCCCGGTGCGAACGAAATATTTCACGCTTTTATTTCAGCTCATGAAACATGGGACCAACACTTTACATATGTGCGTTAATATTTTTGTTCAGTGTAGTTATTAGGTTGGGAGAATGGGATTCTATCTGGGCTAGCTAAAGCCAACTTCATGGTTAGTAGTATGACAGAGAAAAAAAAACAAGACAAATTTAAACATCACAAATCTGAGGGGGGCAGGTGACCCTGTGCCCCCCTTTGGGCATGACGTCTCTGCTATCAACCACATCATTCTGTCTCCGTGAATATTCAAAACAGACACATTCATTCAGGTCTGGTACTGTTCCTACCATATAGATCAGGGATGGACAATTCCTGTCCTTGGGGGCGGAGTGGTGTCACATTTTTTCCGCACACTCTAGGAGCTCAGATGCAATCATTTAATAACCTAATAACCAAAGTTTCGACAGACAAGCTTTCTTCATCAGGTATCCTGACGTTGGTTGTCAGGTTATTCCAATCATTGCATCTGAGCTCCTAGAGTGTGCTCTCCTTTTCTTTTCAAGTGTTCTACTCCGATAGCCAGCACCTCGCCAAATAGGTGTGCGTTTTCTTTCGCCTCCATATTAATCTGGTACTGGTCCTACCATATAGATCAGGCATGGACAATTCCAGTCCTTGGGGGTCGGAGTGGTGTCACACTTTTTCCCATCCCTAGCAAACACAGCTGATTAAACTTATTGCATTCTAAACTGAAGCCCATGAGTACTTGATTATTAGAGTCAAATGTGTTAGCTGGGGCTGGGGAACAAGTGTAACACCAATCAGGTCCCGAGGACTGGAGTTGCCCATCCCTGATATAGATGCTTCTGTTTGCACACATCGAGGGATGTGGTGACAGTGGAGACAAGGGAACACACATAAACAGCTTTGTCCTTTTAGAAGGTCGTCATAATCCTCCTACATAAATATGATGTGTATGCAAGAAATGCAGAGCCACTTCCAAAAACATATTGACAGAGTCTAGTATCTAGTAATCTAATCAATTAGTTTTCAACCCCTTTGTTATGGCAAGCCTAAATAATCTCAGGAGTAAAAATGTGCTTAACAAGTCACATAATCAGTTAGATGGACTCACTATGTGTGCAACTAGTGATTTTCAAACGACTACATAATCTCTGTACCCCACACATACAATTATCTATAAGGTCCCTCAGTCCAGCAGTGAATTTGAAACATAGATTCAACCACAAAGACCAGGGAGGTTTTCCAATGCCTCGCAAAGTAGGGGCACCTTTTGGTAGATGGGTACAATTAAAGCAGACATTGAATATTCCTTTGAGCATGGTGAAGGTATTAATTACGCTTTGGATGGTGTATTAATACACCCAGTCACTACAAAAATACAGGCGTCCTTTTCTAACTCAGCTGCCGGAGAGGAAGGAAAACTATCAGGGATTTCACCATGAGGCCAATGGTGGCTTTAAAACAGTTAGAAAGTTTAATGGCTTTGATAGGAGAAAAACTGAGGATGAATCATCAACATTGTAGTTACTCCACAATACTAACCTAATTGACAGAGTATGCACTCACTAACTGTAAGTCGCTCTGGATAAGAGCGTCTGCTAAATGACTTCAAAATGTAAATGTAAAAGAAGGAAACCTGTACATGCATTGTGTTTGCAATAAGGCACTAAAGTAAAACTGCAAATAATGTGGCAAAGAAATTAACTTTATGTCCTGAATACAAAGTGTAATGTTTGGGGCAAATCCAACACAACACATCACTGAGTACCACTCTTCATATTTCCAAGCATGGTGGTGGCTGCATCATGTTATGGGTATGCATGTCATTGGCAAGGACTAGAGACTTTTTAGGATAAAAAGAAACGGAATAGAGCTAAGTACAGTCAGAATCCTAGAGGAAAACCTGGTTCAGTCTGCTTTCCAACAGACACTGGGAGACAAATTCCCTCTTCAGCAGGACAATAACCTAAAACACAAGGCCAAATATTCACTGGAGTTGCTTACCAAGATGACATTGAACGTTTCTGAGTGCCTTAGTTACAGTTTTGACTTAATTCGGCTTGAAAACTTATGGCAAAAAAAAAAAATGTCTGTCTATATAATGTATATTGCATATAATTTACAATCCAGTTGTGCAAAGCTCTTGAGACTTACCCAGAAAGACACAGCTTTAATCGACTCAGGGGTGTGAATACTATATAAATGAGATATTTCTGTATTTCCTTTCCAATACATTTCAAAATTTCAAAAACGTGTTTTCACTTTGTCATTATGGGGTATTGTCTGTAGCTGCGTGAGAGAAAATATTATAATTGAATCCATTTTGAATTCAGGCTGTAAGAAAACAACATACGGAATAAGTTAAGGGGTATGAATACTTCTGAATGCACGTATATCTGCAAGAAAATGATAAATATGTGAATGTTTGAAAGGGGTCATATAAACATTGCCTTATTTATATTTTTACAGACAATATTAAGTGAATTCTGTCTAAATAGTCATGCTATAATGGGCATAGTTTCTCAGACCAAATTTCCATTCTGGCTGAAACAAAGCAATCTGATCATGCTCCAGTCAAATACAGCTATAGGGAATGCCTATACATTGTCCAATCTCCTTCCACACATTGATTTCATTCTTCGCATCTTTATTCAGCAACAAACAAACTTGGAAATTAAGTGCTGTTTCAGTGTCTTGTTGCAGGTTGTGCAATGTTCAAAAGTGTGTGTGATATTAGCATTAACTTGTGTGTGTGGTGTCAAGTGTGGATGGTCCTATGTATGCAAATAGCCGAGATTGGATATTTCAGCACCATGGACAGCAGCGACATTGGGATAGCGAGATCTGTAATTCAGCAACACATGACACTGGATAGCGGCTGTCTCAGGTGAACTTGGCAAATCCCATCTAATAGGAAACGAGGCATAGGAGGCAAAAAGACTGAAGGAGAAGACTCCCACAGGAACTCTATGCTTAACTGTTCTGCCACATTCATTTCAAATGTTACATTTTTCGATTTGTAAATAAAAGGGAACACATCTGCAAATAATGTAAATTGATTTTTCTAACTACACTGTACAGCTTTAGTGTGTCTGTGTCTCATAGGTACAACTGCAAGCAATTCGCTTCTCAAATCCTTCTCAAATGTCTGTTTAATGTGAGAAACTAAATTAAAAACAACCGTTAGACTAATACAATGCGTACTGTACAAATTATTACTACTTCCCAACAAGACAAACGAAGTGATGGTCTTTACCCACCATGGAGACTTATAAAGGCTACTTCCCCCTTCAAAAGTTCCCACGCAGAGCGATGTTGTTTACTACATCATTTTGCATATGTGGCGTGGTTCGTTCTGCGTTGTGTACTTTTAATTAGGACACTGCCACAACTGGAATTCTGATGGTTGGATAATTTTATTCGAAGCCTGCACACGAAGAGACAAAAAATGATGTTAGCCCTTGGTGCAGCCACAGCTCTCGGGCACCTTGCTAGTTGAAGGTCAGGCAAAGAGAACAGGTGCTGCATGCACACATTCTCAGTGCCTAACAACACACTATACAATACAAGTAAAATGATATACAACATAATTCCGACAAAATAAAAGACATACCTGTACACGAAGAGACAACACACAATAGGTTAGCCCTTGGTGCAGCCACAGCTCCTCGGGCACCTGCGTGAGCACATAGAAACTCACTCAAACACTGACCCAAATACTCCCGAGTTACAATAGGTACCCAAATTAGCGAGCTTGGTGAAAAGTTGTTAACATACATCTTTATATTGTCCACATTGTAACAAAACCTATAGTTGGGTAACATCACTTTGTGTAACTTTACCACAGTTTTATATTGACAAATTACGGCGCCAAGGACAACATACCTTGCTAGTTGAAGGACAGGCAAAAGAGAACAATAAGAGGGTACATAAATACAGATAACCCGCGATGGACCAAACCAAAATATCAAATACTTTTACAATTAGGTGTATTTGCAATATAGATACATAAAAATGTTTGTACACCAAAAATAACATTAGCCTATGCAGCTGTAATTAAATAAAAACCAGATTGAATTATTATTATTATTATTATTATTATTATTATTATTAACTTATTAACATCCCCTCTTGACCTGGCCTAGTTGAACTGTCCTTGTGTGCAACTTGGTGCATTATCTAGGGGAACAACATCACACTACTGTCACACTCTGGCTCCAGGACTGTGTGTTAGAGCCAGGGTGTATTTCATTTGGTGGTGTTGGGGTTGGGTGAGTTTCATTTTGTTTGTGTTTAGTGGTGATTGGTCAATGACTCCCAATCGGAGGTAACGAGTGTCAGCTGTCGGCTCGTTATCTCTGATTGGGAGCCATATATATACTGTTGTGTTTCACTGTTTGTTTGTGGGTTTTTGTTCCAGTGTTCCATGTTTCTGTCAGTGTTACAGAGGACTTCACTATCGTCATTTGTTGTTTTTTTCGTGGTTGCTTTATTTAATAAAGTCATTATGTTCACTCCTACGCTGCGTATTGGTCCGCTTCCTCAGACGATCGTGACAGAAAAACCCACCATAAAAGGACCAAGCAGCGTGTCAAGCGGCAACAGGATCCACCTACACAGGATTTATATCCACCCATAAAGGATTCATGGACATGGGAGGAGATACTGGATGGTAAGGGTCCTTGGGCACAACCGGAGAATATCGCCTCCCTCGTGAAGAGCTGGAGGCAGCTAAAGCCGAGAGGAGGCGATATGAGGAGGCAGCACGGAGGCAAGGCTGGAAGCCCGGGAGTACTACCCAAAACATTTTTGGGGGGGCACATGGCTTGGCGCCTGGGCAGCAGGAGGCTGCCACAGGGAGATGTGGAGAGAAGGCTATCGGATTACGGGAGCCATTGGCGAGTAGAGGGAGGGAAGTTGTTGTCGCAGCGGCATGAGAGACTGAAGTGTGTTACCAGTCCGGTCCGGCCCGTTCCTGATCCCCAGTTAAGGCCAGTGGTGTGTGTTCCCGGTGCACGGACCGGCCTGTTCCTGCTCCACGCACGTATCCTACGGGTGCGTCACCAGCCCAGCCCGGCCTGTTCCTTCAGAGCCGTCCGCCAGACCGGAGCCGCTAGAGCCTTCCGCCAGACAGAATCATACACCTGCTATGGAATCAGCAGGAGCCGACGCAGCCTATGCTGGACTGGAGGCTCGGGTTCGTGACCGGGCAGGAGCGGCTCATGCGGATGGGAGCCGTCCTGCTGGAGGTGATGACTGCAATCCGAGGCTGGGGTCCGCCTCCACCGCTAGCCGCCCAGCCAGCAGCCATCAGCCAGCCATGAGCAGCCAGACCCGTCAGCCAGCCATGAGCAGCCAGATCCGTCAGCCAGCCATGAGCAGCCAGATCCGTCAGCCAGCCATGAGCAGCCAGATCCGTCAGCCAGCCATGAGCAGCCAGATCCGTCAGCCAGCCACGAGCAGCCAGATCCGTCAGCCAGCCATGAGCAGCCAGATCCGTCAGCCAGCCATGAGCAGCCAGATCCGTCAGCCAGCCATGAGCAGCCAGATCCGTCAGCCAGCCATGAGCCGCCAGCCAGATCCGCCAGCTAGCCATGAGCAGCCAGATCCGCCAGCCAGCCATGAGCAGCCAGATCCGTCAGCCAGCCATGAGCAGCCAGATCCGCCAGCCAGCCACGAGCAGCCAGATCCGCCAGCTAGCCGCCCAGCCAGATCCGTCAGCCAGCCTGACCAGCCAGATCCGCCAGCAGCCGCGCAGCCAGATCCGCCAGCCAGCCGAGACAGCCAGATCCGTTAGCCAGCCATGAGCCGTCCAGCCAGGATCCGCCAGAGCCGTCCAGCCAGGATCCGCCAGAGCCGTCCAGCCAGGATCCGCCAGAGCCGTCCAGCCAGGGATCCGCCAGAGCCGTCCAGCCAGGATCCGCCAGAGCCGTCCAGCCAGGATCCGCCAGAGCCGTCCAGCCAGGATCCGCCAGAGCCGTCCAGCCAGGATCCGCCAGAGCCGTCCAGCCGGGATCCGCCAGAGCCGCCCAGCCGGGATCCGCCAGAGCCGGGTCCAGCCGGGATCCGCCAGAGCCGTCCAGCCGGGACCGCCGAGCCGTCCAGCCGGGATCCGCCAGAGCCGTCCAGCCGGGATCCGCCAGAGCCGTCCAGGCCGGGATCCGCCAGAGCCGTCCAGCCGGGATCCGCCAGAGCCGTCCAGCCGGGATCCGCCAGAGCCGTCCCAGCCGGGATCCGCCAGAGCCGTCCAGCCGGGACCCGCCAGAGCCGTCCAGCCGGACCCGCCAGTGCCGTCCAGCCGGGATCCGCCAGAGCCGCCCAGCCGGGATCCGCCAGAGCCGTCCAGCCGGGATCCGCCAGAGCCGCCCAGCCGGGATCCGCCAGAGCCGTCCAGCCGGGATCCGCCAGAGCCGTCCAGCCGGGATCCGCCAGAGCCGTCCAGCCGGGATCCGCCAGAGCCGACCAGCCGGGGAGCCACCAGAGCCGTCCAGCCAGTATCCGCCATTCAGCCTGGTACTGCCCCTTAGTCCGGTACTGCCCCTTAGTCCGGTACTGCCCCTTAGTCCGGTGCTGCCCCTAGTCCGGTGCCGCCCCTCAACCCAGTGGGGGTTTAGTTGGGGGTGGTCATGTGGAGGAGGCTAGGGAAGCGGGTGGTGACTAAGGTGGGATGGGGACCACGACCAGGGGCAGAACCGCCACCGTGGACAGACGCCACCCAGACCCTCCCCTAGACTGTATGCTGGTGCGCCCGGAGTTCGCACCTTTAGGGGGGGGTACTGTCACACTCTGGCTCCAGGACTGTGTGTTAGAGCCAGGGTGTATTTCATTTGGTGGTGTTGGGGTTGGGTGAGTTTCATTTTGTTTGTGTTTAGTGGTGATTGGTCAATGACTCCCAATCGGAGGTAACGAGTGTCAGCTGTCGGCTCGTTATCTCTGATTGGGAGCCATATATATACTGTTGTGTTTCACTGTTTGTTTGTGGGTTTTTGTTCCAGTGTTCCATGTTTCTGTCAGTGTTACAGAGGACTTCACTATCGTCATTTGTTGTTTTTTCGTGGTTGCTTTATTTAATAAAGTCATTATGTTCACTCGCAACGCTGCGTATTGGTCCGCTTCCTCAGACGATCGTGACAGTTTACTTCTACTGAGTTATCCAAAAAAGCTTCCCTCTCTGATTTTGTTGTCCATCTCTCTCATTTTCAGATTTATTTGATTTGAAACTGGTAAAACCTATAAATTGCCCCCAAATATATGCTTTGAAAGCCTCCCATCTGGTACTGGCTGAAGTTTGGTCAGTGTTTGTCAAATAAACATCTATATGCACTCCAACATAATGTAAGAAGTCTGGGTCCTGTAACCATCTGGGATGCAAACGCCATCTAGAGGATCCTTTTACTAGTTTTGTATCCCTATAGAATAATGACACAGGGGAATGGTCATTCAAAACAATAGTATCATATCCACTTCCTGCTACATTGGGAAGCAATGAGCAAGAAACTAAAAAAGTAGTCTACATGAGAATATGATTTAAATGTTGACGAGTAACATGAATACTCCCTTTTACTCGGGTTCTGAGTCCTCCAAGGTTCACATAGATTTAAATCCTTAATGAAATGCTGTAATTTCTTTCTACTCTGCGGGTGGGAAGTGTCTAAACCAGAGGAGCTATCTAGATGAGGATCAAGAGTGCAATTAAAGTCCCCTGCCATTAGGACTTTACCAGGAATGGAGGCTATCAATAGAAATACATTCTCAAAGAATTTGGGATTAACATCATTAGGACCATAAAAATTAACCAGATTAATATGCTAATTCAAAAGAGTTCCCTGTATCAAAATGTATCTACCAGCTGTATCAGTTATAATAGTATCCACTTGAAACGGAACAGATTTGTGAATTAAAACCATAACAACATGAGAATGAGAGGAGAAACAGGATTCTACTACTTGTCCTTGTCATCTCCTGCATACTTTAAGTAGCTCATCCTTCAACAAGTGAGTTTCTTGTAGGAACACAGATGAATGAAGTTGTTTAAGCCTAGTAATAACCTGTTTAAGCTTGGATAGTTTACAAACTCCACAAAGTAAATTTAAGTTTTGCATTTGAAGTCATTTAACCAAAGATGTAAACATGGAATAAGCTATAGCATAAAGGCATATCTAAAATATGTTTAGTAACCACAAGGACCGCATTCATATTTTGTAGTGAGGAAAATATGTAAAGATCTGTTGGAACAAACAAACATAAATCTATCCTAACAGTAAAACACTGAACCGGTTGTCTCCCTAACCGAGACACCCAAAGCTTCCTCTCCCACCTCCCCCTAATCGTAGAGAGTGTAGCCTGGTCGACGACTGATCCATTAAAGGGAGCAGTCTAACCTAAGCGACGCTAAACAAAACAAAGTGTCTCCTGAGTGTCAATCATTTTTGTCCAAGGATATGATCAAAAGGCCTCCATCATTCTTAAATGGTCAAAAGGCCTCCGTCATTCTTAAATGGAACCACCAATACTTTTTCTAGAGCTGGCTGCCCGGACAAACTAAGCAATCGGGGGAGAAGGGCCTTGGTCAGGGAGGTCACCAAGAAGCCAGTGGTCACTCTGACAGAGCTCCAGAGCTCTGTCACGATAGGAGAACCTTCCAGAAGGACAACCATCTCGGCAGCACTCCACCAATCAGGCCTTAATGGTAGAGTGGCCAGACGGAAGCCACTCCTTATGAAAGGGCACATGACAGCCCGCTTGGAGTTTGCCAAAAGGCATCTAAAGGACTCTCAGACCATGAGAAACAAGATTCTCTGGTCTGATGAAACCAAGATGTGACGCTTGGCATTCAAGCCAAAGAGTTCAGTCTGGAGGAATCCTGGCACCATCCCAACGGTGAAGCATAGTGGTGGCAGCATCATGCTGTGGGGATGTTTTTCAGTGGCAGGGACTGGGAGACTAGTCAGGATCGAGGGAAAGATGAACGGAGCAATGTACAGAGAGACCTGAAAATAGCTGTGCGGCGACACTCCTCATCTAACCTGACAAGCTTGAGAGGATCTGCAGAGAAACTCCCCAAATACAGGTATGCCAAGTTTGTAGAGGCCATACCCAAGAAGACTCGAGGCTGTAATCACTGCCAAAGGTGCTTCTACAAAGTCCTGAGTAAAGTCTGAATACAGTTTTTTTAAATTATTATTATTTTTGCAAAAATGGTGTCATAAATCCTAGCGGTCAAACAGGGAAAATGGTTCCAATAATTTTTCCTTTTTATTCATTTTAGATATACTCAATAAGGCTGTGTTTTGTGTAGGCTTACCCTGGTGTGACTTTTAGCAATATATTCGGCTCTATTTCCTCTCAGATTATAAAACTCTAATTATCATCAAAGTAGACATCATGCAAAACAACAAATCACTGCAATCTCCTGCACGTCATCTCTAGCTGACACCTTTGATAACAGGTATTGTGTCAATTTAAAACTTGCACAAGACAGTTCACAGAATTGACCATTTAAATAAATGTAGCCTATTTATTCATTGCAAAATTTTGCTAACATTATATAGTTAACCCAGAGATCCTTACCTTTGACTCGATTCGGCAATTTTGTCCAGATCATCATGGCATTTGTAGTTCTTTATGATAGCCACATTAGCAGCTAATTACGTTTCATTTTTGTAGCGGTAAATACAGGCGAATATATTGATCAGTCACCTTGTCCTAGAGAGATTGACACGGTTATCAAAACGCCACGCCAGGGTAAGCCTACACGAAACACAGCCCTTATTTTAAGTGTTTCTAAAATCCCCTATGGGAAAAATGAATGGTGGAAAAATGATTGGAACCATTTCCTGTTTGACTGCTAGGTTTTATGGGTATTATCATTTATACTGTGGTACTCCATTGGTGTGCAGCTACCTGAAGCTATTGGGGTGTGGATGAGCTGAGACACGTGGTAAGATGGCGGACAAGAAAAAAAGTGGAATGGGGGGATTGCAGTGGGGGATGAACAAACCTTCTGGAAGATCTGATGAAGGAGAAGATGGTGGACAAGGACAAATGAGAAAAGTGGAATATGTTTTGAGTGAATATGGAATGGAAGATCACACAGAACTTTTAGAAGAGCTACAGGAGGAAAGTGAACGTGACGAGAGTGAGGATGAATTAACTGTGGTGGCAGGTGCAGTGATGACCACTGAGAAGGAGCTGAGTGTATAGGGAAGCAGTGTGGTGAGGGAGGTTATCGTCTAGTGTATAAAGAGGGATACGTCCTCCAGTAGCTCAGAGATAGAACCTGGTGAGAGTGAGGATGAATAACCTGCTGTGAGGAACTCCGAGTTCGGGCCTCGTTCCGAGGATGATAAGGATGATTCTGGCCCAGTGGTAGTGAGATTTGTAGAGAGAATGGATCCATATGTGGTGTCAGGTTAGGTGGAGAAGAGGTTGGGGACTGTTGAGTTGGTGAAGGTAACTGAGTGGACTCGTGATGATTTATTGTTTCTCCTCTGCCCAGAGGGAGCGGGTGCTGCGGATTACGTGATTAGAGACAGGAATTGTGACTTGAATTGCTCTCCGGGAACAGTGTGGCATTGAAAGGAGTGGTAACAGGGTTAGGTTTAAGTGTTGAGGATGTGCAGTTGAAATGGAAGATTCCAGGTGTCTGTGACGCCCTCCGTTTGGTGAGATGTAGATCTGGTGTAGAGCGTGGGGAAACAGAGAATACATTACAGTGGGGGAAAAAAAGTATTTAGTCAGCCACCAATTGTGCAAGTTCTCCCACTTCAAAAGATGAGAGAGGCCTGTAATTTTCATCATAGGTACACGTCAACTATGACAGACAAATTGAGAAGAAAAAAATCCAGAAAATCACATTGTAGGATTTTTTATGAATTTATTTGCAAATTATGGTGGAAAATAAGTATTTGGTCACCTACAAACAAGCAAGATTTCTGGCTCTCACAGACCTGTAACTTCTTCTTTAAGAGGCTCCTCTGTCCTCCACTGCGTTACCTGTATTAATGGCACCTGTTTGAACTTGTTATCAGTATAAAAGACACCTGTCCACAACCTCAAACAGTCACACTCCAAACTCCACTATGGCCAAGACCAAAGAGCTGTCAAAGGACACCAGAAACAAAATTGTAGACCTGCACCAGGCTGGGAAGACTGAATCTGCAATAGGTAAGCAGCTTGGTTTGAAGAAATCAACTGTGGGAGCAATTATTAGGAAATGGAAGACATACAAGACCACTGATAATCTCCCTCGATCTGGGGCTCCACGCAAGATCTCACCCCCGTGGGGTCAAAATGATCACAAGAACGGTGAGCAAAAATCCCAGAACCACACGGGGGGACCTAGTGAATGACCTGCAGAGAGCTGGGACCAAAGTAACAAAGCCTACCATCAGTAACACACTACGCCGCCAGGAACTCAATTCCTGCAGTGCCAGACGTATTGGATTGGGAGAATGTCATATGGTCAGATTAAACCAAAATAGAACTTTTTGTAAAAACTCAACTCGTCGTGTTTGGAGGACAAAGAATGCTGAGTTGCATCCAAAGAACACCATACCTACTGTGAAGCATGGGGGTGGAAACATCATGCTTTGGGGCTGTTTTTCTGCAAAGGGACCAGGATGACTGATCCGTGTAAAGGAATGAATGAATGGGGCCATGTATCGTGAGATTTTGAGTGAAAACCTCCTTCCATCAGCAAGGGCATTGAAGATGAAACGTGGCTGGGTCTTTCAGCATGACAATGATCCCAAACACACCGCCCGGGCAACGAAGGAGTGGCTTCGTAAGAAGCATTTCAAGGTCCTGGAGTGGCCTAGCCAGTCTCCAGATCTCAACCCCATAGAAAATCTTTGGAGGGAGTTGAAAGTCCGTGTTGCCCAGCGATAGCCCCAAAACATCACTGCTCTAGAGGAGATCTGCATGGAGGAATGGGCCAAAATACCAGCAACAGTGTGTGAAAACCTTGTGAAGACTTACAGAAAACGTTTGACCTGTGTCATTGCCAACAAAGGGTATATAACAAAGTATTGAGAAACTTTTGTTATTGACCAAATACTTATTTTCCACCATAATTTGCAAATAAATTAATTAAAATCCTACAATGTGATTTTCTGGATTTTTTCCCCCTCATTTTGTCTGTCATAGTTGACGTGTACCTATAATGAAAATTACAGGCCTCTCTCATATTTTTAAGTGGGAGAACTTGCACAATTGGTGGTTGACTAAATACTTTTTTCCCCACTGTATCTGTCATGCTGGATTTTGATGCATAGTCTCTGCCAGGTAAGATCAAGGTTGGAAGTGTCAGTTATCCTGTGAGCGATTTTGTTCCGTAAATACTAGTGTTTTAGGGGTGAAGTTTATGGGCCTGTTGCAGCAGTGTGTAGGCGTGAGATGCCTAGATGTGACAAGTGTGCAGGAGGGCATGAGATGAAGAAATGTGTGGTATCGGTGGAGAAAGTTCTGTGTGTTAGTTGTGGGGGTGCTAACGGGCTGGAGATCTGAGGAGTCAGGTGAGAGAAAGGCAGATTGAGGTTGCCAGGGTTACAGTAGTACAGAAAGTGTTGTATACCGAAGCATTGAAGAGAGTGGTAGAGGAAGATGGGTACAGGGTGATGGATCCTGAGAGGATTCTTGTGAGTAGGCAGAGACCAAGAGAGAGTGATGGGAAGAATATGTGCTTCAGTAAGGTGGGCTTTTTAGCATTTATAGCAATGGTTGTCAATTGTACGGCAGAAATGGATCTTACAAATGACAGGCTACTTTGACACTGAGAATCTGAGATCAATAAAACGACCTTGTCTTGAATCCATCAATAGCCGAGGCCCCTAAGTGTGCAGAGAAACACATTGTACAATATGAGGAGGAAGATATAGTCCTAAGAAAGCTTTCCAGTTTCACTGCCTCACCCAATGATGTGCAGCTCACTCACCAGCCAAAAGCTTATCTCTCTCTTGCTTAAATTTTTAAAAACAATGCTGTTCACTCAATAGGCCTATTTGGAAGTTGTTAACTTGGTAACATACAGACATTAGTATTTTATTTTCAGCAGGATCCATTTGCTTTACAACCTGTGTTTTCCAGTGATTGTATTATAAATATTTGCGAAAGGCCTGTTTTGGCTGCATGCTGTTAACTGACAGATTTGCCACACGTTAGGCATGCCTTGTGATTTGGCTACACACAATCCACAGCTAGGCTATTTTAAAAAATTGGCTATGGATCCTCTGTGGTGAAGTTCTAGGCTTCCTCCTGGTGTAGTATTGGGAATTATTTAATTTCTTTCTGAACAGACTGCAGAGTGCTGCAGCACCTCCAGCACACTTCCCACAGCTATTATTCTATTAGGAGATAAATGATGAAGTGCAATGCTGGAGAGAAGAGAGTTGCCGGCTTATGTCTATAACAGCACAGAGAGGGAGAGAGATCATAGAAAGTGAATGTCATTGTATTTCTGTGAGAGATACAGGCGTGCTTCTCTCTCTCACCACAGCAATGGCCACGCCTTGGTCTAGGCTACAATGTTGCGCAAACCATAGACCCAAGACGGCCCAACATTAACCAATTCTTAGAATATCATGCACGTTTTCACATTACGTTTTTTTTTAGGGGGCATGACAATTACAGAGGAATCTAAATGTAATTACTCTGATTGCTTTTATTAGGATTTTTACATTGCAAACAGTGGAAATAATTTTTCTTGCCACAAGAGGTAGGCTACCCGATCCTGGCAAATGGGTTCCGGAACGAAAGACTACAAAACTGAGAGGTACCGGAGGATCCATCTCAAATTAAGCACTGTCCTTCTCATATAATGGGGTAGGGCCATCCCAAGGATCCCTGAACGCACGGACGGTTGCACCAAATATTTCTTATAACTAAACCAAGATAGACCACAGCTGGTCGTTTCCGCCGAGTGGCGCAGTGGTCTAAGGCACTGCATCGCAGTGCTAGCTGTGCCACTAGAGATGCTGGTTCGAATCCAGGCTCTGTCGTAGCCGGCCGCGACAGGGTAGGGGAGGGAATGGCCGGCTGGGATGTAGCTCAGTTGGTAGAGCATGGCGTTTGCAACGCTAGGGTTGTGGGTTCGATTCCCACAGGGGTATGAAAAAAAATAATGTATGCACTCACTAACTATAAGTCGCTCTGGATAAGAGCGTCTGCTAAATGACTAAAATGTAAATGTATGTAAAATGAACAGATGAGTCATAGTGTGCAGAGCCAAGCACAAGCTAGCGAGATCCTATTGGTGTGTTCTAGCATACATCTGCATATTTCTGTTAGGGAACGCCTCCTCTGTGAAGCGCTCGTGTGCAATAACTCAATTCGCCTTTGTGTTCCTTCTAAATAACGTGATTTAAAAAAATATTTGTCCACAAAACTTAGTCCACTCTGTGCATAACAGATTTTAGTTTTGGGAACAGAACTGTATTAAGATCAGATGTTTCATCGATTGGAACATTTGCATAATGTCGGCCAAAATCCATCTCCTTCCATCTTCTCCCACTGCCGGCCAGTGGGCTTCCTCTCACTACCATATTTGGTAGTGAGTGGAAACGCCAACCGGGTGCTTCACAATTATACATCCAGTGAAATATCTGTCTCATTGTTCTATCTGTGGCTGCACTGTGGTAGTGGGGGAACAGGAAGTTCCAGGCAGGCACGCACCATTCTTCAGTATAAAGAAAGCACCAGAACTGTGATGGCAAGAAGATAACCTTTGTGTCCATTTCTATTTATTACTACTGGTATGTGTTATGACGAGTTTCTCTGGCATCAAGTAATTCAGTATGCAAGAGAATAGTTAAACAGATGGAGAGTTGGTTCAAAGTATTTAATATTACAGTACCAGATTCACATGACAAGCGGTACCGGCGTAGCCTATTGTCATCTGAATGACTTACATAGAAAACCTCTTAGTTTATATAATGCTTTTCCGAGCTAATTCCATCCAACAGTTGCCAACCATTATTGAGTGTCACTCCTCGCCACATATAGGATCACCCTATATGGTATCGTGTTGCACCCTAGTCAGGATATTCCATCACGTACTCCTTCTAAGATTAGCACCAGTGGCCCCCAGCTATCTTGGCCCGCATACCTTCTGGCACCCACCAGTGACAGAAATAAATACATGGAATGTATGTCATCCTCCAAATCCTTATGCAGCTCTCAATATTCCAAACATTAACTAATACTTTATAAAAGACGTAATATCAGTATGTAATAGCACGTTTAAACGTTCTAATATCGAAAGAACATGTCATACCATGCTAGGTAACAAATCCATTAAGGTATTATCACGTTTGGTGTGTTATTTTTATGTCAAACTGAGTAAACCTGGTAACTATTTTACAAGTCACATAGCTAGATACTTTGGGTTTGTCTGAATGGTGTACATAATTTCCTCAAGGTGATTTCATAAAGAATCCATTTATTTTAGATTTCCGAGTTTGTTTAGCATTTTTGGTTTTGTGTCAAATTAACGAGCTGGTAAAATGGCGCCACCCACTCGGTCAGCATCAACGGATTTCAGTGCAGCAGAGAGACTATTTCACGGTTGCACTACTGTTTTGAAGCTGAATGTAATGATTATCAGTTTTCTACGTGTACTAATATTCAGACACATTCAGTTGTTTCTGTATTTATCGATAAATGTTACTATTGTGTGAACAGAAAATACAATTGGTTTTTGATTGAAATAATACAGTGAAGACCAGGTTATTCAGGAACATAGTACATAGTCCCGCCTAAAACAAACAGTGACTTTGTACTAAATGGCTTTTGTCATTTATGGCTTTACAGTACCAGTCAAAAGTTTGGACACACCTACTCATTCAAGGGTTTTTCTTAATTTTTACCATTTTCTACATTGTAGAATAATAGTGAAGACATCTAAACTATGAAATAACACATATGAATCATGTAGTAACCATAAAGGTGTTAAACAAATCAAATATATTTTAGATTTTAGATTCTTCAAAGTAGCCACCCTTTGCCTTGATGACAGCTTTGTTGAATCTTTGTAATCAACAATGTAGAAAATAGTAAAAATAAAGAAATCCTGTAAAGAGTAGGTGTTCTAAAACTTTTGACTGGTTCTGTATGTGAATTTGGGAAAATCTGCTATAGGTTAAGTACCGGCACCTCAAATATCTAGTGCTTGAGCTCCTGTTCCTCTTATAGAATGTTAGCTCAACAGTATTGTGGAGCTCCTGCACCTAAATATAAACAGTACCTGCACCTATTTCAGTCCAAGTCAAGCACTGAAGTAGATAATTTAACAAGAAGAAATATAATATATTTTTAGAGAATAAAGAAAGTGCAAGAACTGTCAAGACATTAACTTTTTGTGTCTGTTTCTCATTGTTACTACAGGACGACTAGAATTAAATCTGAGGCCGGTAACATCAATAGTGAGGACAAACCCAGCCAGCCTCTCTCCTTCCACACTGAGTCCAAACCAACAGTCACTGGGTCCTGATTGTGACAGTGGAGCCCAGTTTGCTATGCAGGATCCAGAGATGGCATCAGTGAAGCTGGAAGACTGCAGTCAAACACTGGAGCTGAATATCAACATTAAAGATGAAGAAGAGGAGGAGAAGATTGGGAAATCTGTTTCTCATGGTAAGAGCAGGTTCTATCTAACTAAGTTTGTGTTATTCATTCCAACTTCTCACTGTGCATGAAAAGTTGCAGTAGAACTGTTTCATGATGAACTGTTTCAATGAGAAGGTAGAGATTATTTCATGCTACTGACACTTACATAGTTTGACACCAGTATTGCCAGCATTTGTTTTATTCGCTGGGCTATCTGGAGTGCTCAGAGTGTAGACTAAAGAAGTGAAGTAGACAAACTGCCAATGTTTTAAAGTTCTATTAAAAGAGTCAGTGTAGTTACTAACCCTCGTGATAGTGAGTGGAGGATAATATGGCTTCTACATCTGCATTGCTTGCTCTTTGGGGTTTTAGGCTGGGTTTCTATAAAGCACTTTGTGACAACTTCTGATGTAAAAAGGGCTTCATAAAATACATTTGATTGACATGTATATCACACCAACTGACTGGTTCTTCTGTTGTTGTTCACACAGGAGACCATGTTGAGACATTCTCTATATCCAGAGAGCAACAGCAGGAAGATCACAGAGCTAAGAGGTCTCACCACTGCCCACATTGTGAGGAGATTTTCCCAATTCTATCAAAGCTAAAAATACACCTAAAAAGACACACAGGAGAGAATCTGTATTCCTGTACTGACTGTGGGAAGAATTTCACTACATCACAGACTCTGACGGTTCATCAGAGAGTGCACACAGGAGAGAAGTCTTACTCCTGCTCTGACTGTGTAAAGTGCTTCAAAACATCAACTGAGCTAAAAGGTCATCAGAGAACACACTCAGGAGAGAAGCCTTACTCCTGCTCTGACTGTGGGGCAAGTTTCTCTCATCAGAGCACCTTAAAACAACATAAACGTATACATACAGGAGAGAAGCCTTACTCCTGCTCTGACTGTGTAAAGTGCTTCAAAACATCAACTGAGCTAAAAGGTCATCAGAGAACACACACAGGAGAGAAGCCTTACTCCTGCTCTGACTGTGGGAAGAGTTTCTCTCAACGGCTCCACTTAAAACAACATGAACGTATACATACAGGAGAAAAGCCTTATTCCTGCTCTGACTGTGTAAAGTGCTTCAAAACATCAACTGAGCTAAAAGTTCACCAGAGAACACACACAGGAGAGAAACCTTACTCCTGCTCTGACTGCGTAAAGTGCTTCAAAACATCAACTGAGCTAAAAGTTCACCAGAGAACACACACAGGAGAGAAGCCTTACTCCTGCTCTGACTGTGGAAAATGCTTCACAACATTAACTGCGCTAATAGTTCATCAGAGAACACACACAGGAGAGAAGCCTTACTCCTGCTCTGACTGTGGGGCAAGTTTCTCTCAACAGAGCACCTTAAAACAACATGAACGTATACATACAGGAGAGAAGCCTTACTCCTGCTCTGACTGTGTAAAGTGCTTCAAAATATCAACTGAGCTAAAAGTTCACCAGAGAGCACACACAGGAGAGAAACCTTTCTCCTGCTCTGACTGTGTAAAGTGCTTCAAAACATCAACTGCGCTAAAAGGTCATCAGAGAACACACACAGGAGAGAAGCCTTACTCCTGCTCTGACTGTGGGAAGAGTTTCTCTCATCAGAGCACCTTAAAACAACATAAACGTATACATACAGGAGAGAAGCCTTACTCCTGCTCTGACTGTGTAAAGTGCTTCAAAACATCAACTGCGCTAAAAGGTCATCAGAGAACACACACAGGAGAGAAGCCTTACTCCTGCTCTGACTGTGGCAAGAGTTTCTCTCAACGGCTCCACTTAAAACAACATGAACGTATACATACAGGAGAGAAGCCTTACTCCTGCTCTGTCTGTGGGGCAAGTTTCTCTCAA
Source organism: Coregonus clupeaformis (assembly GCF_020615455.1). NCBI lineage: Eukaryota > Metazoa > Chordata > Actinopteri > Salmoniformes > Salmonidae > Coregonus > Coregonus clupeaformis. The sequence continues at coordinate 78,818 of NW_025535308.1, read as the reverse complement.
CCTGGCAACTTAAAACAACATGAACATATACACACAGGAGAGAAGCCTTACTCCTGCTCTGACTGTGGGGCAAGTTTCTCTCAATCTAGCAACTTAAAAAAACATGAACGTATACATACAGGAGAGAAGCCTTACTCCTGCTCTGACTGTGTAAAGTGCTTCACAACATCAACTGAGCTAAAACTTCATCAGAGAACACACTCCAGGAGAGAAGCTTTACTCCTGCTCTGACTGTGGGAAGAATTTCTCTCGACTGGGCAGCTTAAAAAAACATGAACGTATACATACAAGAGAAAAGCCTTACTCCTGCTCTTAACATGGCAAGAGTTTCTCCCGATTGGCAACGTAAAAACACACCAACGGTTACACACTGGAGATAATACTTATTACTGCACTGACTGTGAGACGAGATTCTACAGATTGGGCAATTTAAAAGACACCAACGTATACATAAGAAGTGGTAGTGGTCAAAGACAAGACCACAGAGGGGACTCCATCCTAGATCTGATCAACACAACCCACTGTACTTACTCCTCGCGGATATAATGATCACAAAGTCTGCTGTTCTCTCCAAAGTGAGGTACAGCGGGAAAAGGATGTCTGGTAACCCAGAACACGATGTAAGGCCAGTTCTGACTGGTCTGCCATATGAGGTGGAGAGCATCGATGCAAAGGTTGAGACGTTCAACTCCTGCATTCAAACTGCACTTGATGTATGCATGCAAATACGAAATAAGAAAACAACAACACTGGACAAGCCCTGGATGACTGAAAGAATAAATGCTGCCTTCAGGAAAATACAGAATATTTTCAACAGATGGGGAGAAACAATGACATGGAGAAAATACAGAAACACAGTGCAAATGCTTATCAAGGAAGCAAAGACAAGCTACTACAAAACTGAAATCCAGGACCTAAAGAAGAAAAACCCTAAGGAATGGTGGGACTTCATTAACAAAGGACTGGGACCAAAAAAAACATCAGGAGGGAGAATACAGGTCGAGGGAATTGAAGACGACGACGTGGCTGACGTTTTGAATGGCTTCTTTGCTGAGGCATGGACAAGCACCACACCTCTTGCCATCTTCCCCCTGCCCATGTCTACAAGGCAGGTTGAGCTGTGCAGCATTGGCCAGTTAAAGCAAGTTCTGAACAGACTCAGAGCACGTAAAGCATGTGGGCCTGATGGAATTCCAGCCTGGCTACTAAAAGAGCATGCAGAAGATCTAGCCCCTGTCATCAAACACATTGTTAAAACTGTCCCCTGCCAGTAGGAGGTGTTATCTGAGTGCACGATTCAGTATGACTACCTCCCAAAGTCCAGCACTACTACCGCCCTTGTGAAAGCCACATAATCCTGGCCCAACACTCTAAACCGCTAGGCTACCTGTTAAATACATAACACAATATGTGACATAAGTAGACAGAACACAGAACAGAACACTTGAAACACTACAGGACATTTTTCATGATGGAAATTGAAATATTAAAAAAAAAGCAGTGGGTAGAGTGGCGTTTCGCAGGCGGTTTGTACGGGCAGTTAGACAGGACAGTTTGTGGCTGTTTCTCAGGAGCCTGGTGGTACAGTTACCTCTTCTTGGAGGGAGCAGGTCATTCAGTGGATGGTCAAGAGTGTGCATGTCCTTCACCAGGTGCATTGCAGCCTGTTCTCGACCTGCTCTGCAGTGATGGGAGCTGTGGTTGGACTGCTCCAACTCTGGAGATGATCCTCAAGGCCCTCCTCTGCACCCTGTCTAGTTGGGCATGCTGCTTTTTACTGCATCCAACTAACAGCACTCCACCATATTCCAGAACAGTCAAAAAGGCGTTTCGAGACCTTTCTCACTGTCTGCTCCACATGTCACCACTGAGGTTAGAGTCTAGATTAAAATCAAGATACTTGGTTGTTGTTACCACTGGTACTTCCTGTCCTCCTAGGATTAGTAGTGCAGGTTGTGGATGGTCCTCTGACCAACGGCTAAATGTGCCAGTTGCCATCACCCTCTGCCCTCTTTCGGTGGTGTAGCTGTGGAGCCAGGCTAATAACCTTGAACACAGTTCAATGTCAGACAGATGTTGCAGGAACTATGGGTGATCTACTCGATCAAAGGCTTTGGACACATCAGCAAGTAACACCCTCACCATTGTTGGGTTTATGGAGTCTGTAGCTGTCAGCCAGGAGTATGTGGCTTTCACAAGGGCGGTAGTAGTGCTGGACTTTGGGAGGTAGTCATACTGAATCGTGCACTCAGATAACACCTCCTACTGGCAGGGGACAGTTTTAACAATGTGTTTGATGACAGGGGCTAGATCTTCTGCATGCTCTTTAGTAGCCAGGCTGGAATTCCATCAGGCCCACATGCTTTACGTGGGCTGAGTCTGGTCAGAGCTTGCTTTAACTGGCCAATGCTGTACAGCTCAACCTGCCTTGTAGGCATGGGCATGGGGAAGATGGCAAGTAGAAATGTCCCTTTAAGGCTAAAACAAAGGGAGGGGGGTTGGTCAGAAATTGGACCAACTGACTTGTTGGAGAAGTGGCATCCTATGACGATGCCACATTGAAAGTCACTGAGCTCTTCAGTGAGGCCATTCTACTGCCAGTGTTTGTCTATGGAGATTGCATGGCTGTGTGCTCGATTTTATACACCTGTCAGCAACGTGTGTGGCTGAAATAGCCGAATCCACTATTTTAAAGTGGTGTCCACATACTTTTGTATATGTAGTGTACTTTGCATGTTAGCTTAACATGATACTACTTAGCATGTAAATTTAATGTTAAAAACAACAAATTGGAATTTGTAAAATATCATACATATCACAAATTCGTAACATATTGAACGAATTGTAATTCGTAACATACTATACATCCTAGAAATCGTATTACATTCATAGGCCAATGTAATGTAACATAACATACTGTATCATACTATATTGAGTGGTATGTTTTTTTGTAACATATAGTACGTTTTTCTCTGACACCAAGTTGTCCCTCTGCAGTATTCTGTGGGAATGAGCTCATAGACACCTATCAGATAGAGATGGTGTGATGATCAGTTTTCACCATTACTTTGGGTGGATTAGTTTTTACTACATAACTTTTGTTTAATGATACACAGGCTATGAAACGACTACATGTGTTTATTAAATTGTCTTTTAAAACTAGATTCATTCTTTTTGTCACTGATAAATATATTTGGATAACTGTAATGAACGTAATTGATCTGGTAATGAAAAATAAACATTCTACATGAATTTGTGCTGGTCAACCTTTGTTTTTTGGTTTATCTATACAGAAAATACAATGGTTTTGTTTAATTCATGGCATTCAAAATAATGTACATGTCTATTATCTAGTCAAAACATGTCACTACACCTTTACACATCACCATTGGGACAAGCCAATTTGCTGGCCACCATTATTTGCTACAATGCATACAAATATATGTTTTGCAGTATAAAGGACATACATATGTTTCTTATTAACTAACAGTGAAATAAAATGGGGGGAAAAGTAGTGTCATTTTAAAGTGTTTTATACGGTACCAAAGTCCAGGGACAGCATTACCACAACAAATCAACAATGACCCACTTACTATTGGGGAATGGAACCAGAGAGGAAGCTTGTGTTACCTTTCTCACCCCACTACAGTATTCATCTCAACAGACCCTTTCCATCCCCCATTGTTGGAGCTCAATATATGCAAAGGACTATATTGAGGGTCAGACTGTTGTAATGTCCAGTTGATTATGTAAATAGTCTTGTTACGGTGTAGTTACACATAAACCCCATAAAAGGAAGTGTTACCGTAAATAGTTTTGTAGAACTCTGGTATTGATGGGCCATTTGAGGGTGAGTCATTGACATTTATGAACAGAAAGAGCTGTGAACTCACCTGTGATGGCCCACGTCTACCACAACCTTTCCTATTGTGTTTGTAAGCACCACAGCATTTTAGGCAGCCATTGTTCCAAATGTGTTAATGCATACAGTACAATGGGAGGAGGTGTGGCATGCAGAGGGAAGGACCAGCAAAAAAAAAAACACCCCAATGCCCCAGGGCATTGATTGGGGACATTGCCCTGTGTGCCGCCTTTCGGATGGGAAGTTAAACGGGTGCCTTGACTGTCTGCGGTCACTAAAGATCCCATGCTACTTATCGTAAGAGTAGGGGTGTTAACCCCAGTGTCCTGGCTGAATTCCCAATCTGGCCCTCATACCATCATGGCCACCTAATCATCCCTAGCTTCCAATCGGCTCATTCATCCCCCATCCTCTCCGCTGTAACTATTTCACAGGTTGTTGCTGTAAATGAGAATGTGTTCTCAGTCAACATACCTGGTAAAATAAAAAATATTTTACTTAAACATGAATGTGCACAGTTCAAAATATATCTCCAGTCAATGTTGTTGCCATCACTTGCCTCCAAAATAAAGCGTCCCATCTGGGTTAACTTGGTTGAGTTTATGAAAACCGATCTAACACAAGTGTCTATGTATGCGGATGACTCAACACTATATGTCAGCTACTACAGAGACTGAAATGACTGCAACACTTAACAAAGAGTTGCAGTTAGTTTCAGAGTGGGTGGAAAGGAATAAGTTAGTCCTCAATAATTCTAAAACTAAAATCATTATATTTGGGATAAATCATTCACTAAACCCTAAACCTCAACTAAATCTTGTAATAAATAATGTGGAAATTGAGCTAGTTGAGGTGACTAAACTGCTTGGAGTAACCCTGGATTGTAAACTGTCCTGGTCAAAGCATATTGATACAACAGTAGCTAAGATGGAGAGAAGTCTGTCCATAATAAAGCGCTGCTCTACCTTCTTAACCGCACTATCAACAAGGCAGGTCCTACAGGCCCTAGTTTTGTCAAACCTGGACTACTGTTAAGTCGTGTGGTCAGACACAAAAAAGGACTTAAGAAAATTGCAATTGGCTCAGACCAGGGCAGCACGGCTGGCCCTTGGATGTACATAGAGAGCTAATATTAATAATATGCATGTCGATCTCCAAGTGGGAGAATAAATACACTAGTACACCACTGATAGAAGAATTTGGTAATGACTAATTATTACACTCCGATTCTTTGTGAAGGAGCGGCTTCTATGGAGGAACTTTGAATGTCTGAACTTCAGAGTTGGTTTAACGTTGGACCAGAGCAGATGTTCGCTAGCTAGCTAACAACCTTGTTTGTGCAGTGCAGCACTAGAATTAAAAACAGGTCGTACCTTTTTGTCGTTAATAAATCCAATGTGAAACGTGGTGACTATAGTATCCTTAACTAGCATTGAAAAAGTTCATCCATTCTTCTCAAAGTAAACATATCTCCCTAATTTCTGAATCATGCTTGTAACGTTGTCAGTAGGATACAGTAACCTATGCTTCAGAGGAGAGGAGCAGGTAGTTTCCACACACACCCACTGGCAAACTTCTCTCTCTAATGCATCCGCACTGTCTGCAGTGAAGTCCGTTGATGTAAAACGAACTCAGAAATCTCAAATAAATTGATTCTTTATTAAATTATCTTGACGAAATGATGTACATTCAATCACGCAGACAACCCCAAAGTCTCTAGTTAGCTATGTAACTTGTAAAATAGTTTTTATCATGTTCTTCACTCACTCGGTTTGACACACAAATAACACATAGCTAAAACCTTTACCAAACATGATAATACCTTGACGTATTTGTAACCTAGCATGTTATGAAATGTTCTTTCTATATTAGAAAGTTGAAACGTGCTATTACATAACTGTAGTAATACATTTGAAACGGACACAACAGCTATTGTCTTGACAGCACAGTTTTAGCGCTTTTTTCTTTATCTGAAGAATGGTGCCCGCCTGACCACTGAGGTATAAGAGGTGGAGACTGTCTCCAAGATGGCCAACCGTTGTTTCAACGTAATCTACTCACGTTCGCATCAGGCCAGGGTTCTGGTGGGGAGTACGCCATCCTATGTACCTAGAGTTACCCAGTTACCCAGGTAGAATATTATGGCATAGGGTTTCACAAAAGTGTGTTAAAATCCATTTAATCAGTTTTATTGAGATATTCTTTAGTATGTAATATTTAAAAGTCTAGTTGTTTTTATTGTAATTATTTAAATAAAATCACTGCAATCTCCTGCTGATACCTTTGCTAACAGGTATTGTGTCAATTTAAAACATGCACAAGACAGTTCACAGATTTGTCCATTTAAATAAATGTAGCCTATTTATTCATTACTACATTTAGCTAACATTATATAGTTAATCCAGAGATCCTTACCTTTGCCTCGATTCGGCAGTCTTGTCCACATCATCATGGCATTTGTAGTTCTTTAGGATAGCCACATTAGCAGCTAATTAGCGTTTCATTTTTGGGGGGTAAATACAGGCGAATATATTGATCAAAGTCACCTTGTCCTAGAGAGATTTACACTGTTATCAAAACGTTACGCCAGGGTAAGCCTATCTTCCACCCTATGTAAAGCTGGGATATATAAGATACCCCGTGAAAAAAAAACACTCTAAAATGTGAAGTTTTGTCACACAACACAATGCACAGTGGTGTAAAGTACTTAAGTAAAAATACTTTAAAGTACTACTTAAGTCGTTTTTTGGGGTATCTGTACTTTACTTTACTATTTATATTTTTGACAACTTTTACTTCACTACATTCCAAAAGAAAAATATGTACTTTTTACTCCATTCATTTTCCCTGACACCCAAAAGTACTCATTACATTTTGAATGCTTAGGACAGAAAAATGTTCAAATTCACGCAATTGCAAGAGAACATCCCTGGTCATCCCTACTGCCTCTGATCTGGCAGACTCACTAAACACACATTTAGTTTGTAAATGATGTCTGAGTGTTGGAGTGTGCCCCTGGCTATCCATAAATACAATTTAAAAAAGAAAATGGTGTCATCTGGTTACTTAATATAAGGAATTTGAAATGATTTATACGTTTACTTTTACTTTTGATAGTAAAGTATAATTTAGCAATTACATTTACTTTTGATACTTAAGTATATTTAAAACCAAATACTTTTAGACTTTTACTCAAGTAGTATTTTACTGGGTGTCTTTCAGTTTTACTTGAGTCATTTTCTATTAAGGTATCTTTACTTTTACTCAAGTATGACAAATGGGTGCTTTTTCTACCAATGACAATGCCACAGATGTCTCAAGTTTTGAGGGAGCATGCAACTGGCATGCTGACTGCAGGAATGACCACCAGAGCTGTTACCAGATAATTTAATGGTAATTTTATACCAACCTATACCAACTTAGTTTTAGAGAATTTGGCAGTATGCCCAACCACCCTCACAACTGCAGACCATGTGTATGGTGGTGTGTGGGCAAGCGGTTTGCTGATGTCAATGTCGTGAACAGAGTACCCCATGTTAGCATCAGCATTATGGTATGGGCAGGCATAAGCTACGGAGAAGGAACAAAATTAAATTTTCTTAATGGCAAATGTAATGCAGAGATACCATGATAAGATCCTGAGGGCCATTATCCTGCCGACATCATCACGTCATGTTTTAGCATGATAATGCAGGGCCCAATGTCGCAAGGATCTGTACACAATTCCTAGAAGCTGAAAATGTCCCAGTTCTTCCATGTCCTGCATACTCAATAATAATATAATAATATGCCATTTAGCAGACGCTTTTGTCCAAAGCGACTTACAGTCATGCGTGCATACATTTATTTTGTGTATGAAAAGACATGTCAACCATTGAGCATGTTTGGGAGGGCTGGATCGACGTGTACCACAGCTTGTTCCAGTTCCCACCAATATACAGCAACTTCGCACAGCCACTGAAGAGGAATGGGACAACATTCCACAGGCTACAATCAACAGATTGATCAACTCTATGCAAAGTAGAAGTGTCCTGGAGGAGGAGGAGGCAGCGGCAGATACCCTGTTCTCATGTAATGGGGTAGGGCCCAGTGATGCCAACTTAGCTATTTTGTTGCTAGATTTAGCAACTTTTCAGACTACCCTGGCAACTTTTTTTTCAAACAGCACCTAGCAACAAATGTAGCTACTTTAAAAAACTTATTTGGAACTCAGTCACAACACACGTACCTGGCTGCAAAAGTGCATTGTGAGTGACGTCAGCAGCAGGCGCTCAGCTCGTGCACAGGCAGCAGCAGGCCAGCCAAGCAGCACAACAACCTGGAGAGAGCTGGAGAGAGATGCCTAGCGCACACATCATTATTTGAGTTAAGTTGCTTGTTCAATAAGATAGCATATATACCTTGTTATTAGCTTGTACCTATAATTGTTGATCAGTCAGGTAGCATGTTAACTAACTACCAATACACTGCTTGAGACTATAATTGTTCAGAATGTGTAGGTTTACTAGTTAATAAGAAAATAAATAAAATGTAATTGTTCAATAATGTGTAATGTGTAATTGTTCAATAATTCAATGTGTTGTGTTTATAAATAAAAATATCTGATCATATAAATGTTATGTGTTTATATTACTTTTACAAATAAAAATATGTGATAATAAACAAACAAATCTAAACTAACAAATGTCAAATCATATTTGTCGCCGAGACGCCAGTCAATTTGAGTAACGTTATTGTGTATTCTACGTAATGACGCAGTTTTATGTTATAACGAAAAATGTATGCACTCACTAACTGTAAGTCGCTCTGGATAAGAGCGTCTGCTAAATGACTAAAATGTAAAATGTAAATGTAATGATGTCATCACGCAATGACATCACAACGTCATTTAGCAACTTTTAGCAACAAATTGACCTGCCTCTAACAACTTCCCCTGAAAATTAGTTGGCAACCCTGCAGGGGAGTTGCTCTTTCAACTTTCACATTTCTATTAGACTTTCCAACATAATAATAGCCACATGGGCACATCAGGAAATATACCACACATTTTGTTAACAGGAAATTCTACCCAGGACATACATTTTATTTCCAGTATGAGGGCGAAGAAAGAAATCCCCCTTGGTCATCACATTACAGTTCTCACAATGATTTGAGGGGAGGGTGGATAGGAAATGCTGAGGGGGAACATATTCATCTGCTCTTACTAGGCTGTCCTTTAGGTTTCTAGCATGTTTAAAAGAGAATCAAGAGATATTCTGAAAAGCCCGGCCCACAGACGGATCCCAGTCCTAAATAGAAGTCAGAGATCAAACTCCTGGTTCTCCCCTGTTCCTTCCACACGCCCTCCCATTGTACTGTATGTATGAACACATTTTGAACAATGGCTGCCTAAAATGCTGTGGTGCTTACAAACACAATAGGAAAGGTTGTGGTAGACGTGGGCCATCACAGGTGAGTTCACAGCTCTGTTACTCTGAGCATTTATATCAATGACTCACCCTCAGATGGACCATCAATGCCAGAGTTCTACAAGACTGTTTACATAATCAACTGGGCATTTCAACAGTCTGTCCCTCAATATAGTCCTGGGCATATATTGTTTATCTTACTATTGTTATAACTGCTAACTTTTTAGCATTTGTGGCACAAATCCACTGCAAGTCAATGGTACGTATACAGTCACAGTGAAAGTCTACACACCCCTTTACATTTTGCAAGCTTAAATATTAATAGAGATTAAATATAGTGTTTATCCTGCCGACCTACAAAAACTATTCCACATTCTCAGTGTAAGAAAATTGTAGAACAATTTGACTTCTAAAGATATCCAGTAGTTTTGATTACATATATTTTCACACCCCATGAAAGAGTTCTACAGCAACTTTACATGTGTGTTGTGGCTTGTAACTAGCTAGCTAGCGGTTTAAGACATGGTTGAATCCTAATCAATCCATCCAATGTGAGTACATGTTGATTGAAGTACAGTAGATGAATAAAGCTACAGTACTGCAGCTGGTGACAAAGCTGCGTATATTGAAAAAGCTTGTTAGTGCATAGGTCAAATGTATCTTTGTGATGCTCATTTCAGGTCTTTTTTTACAGCTTTAGACAAACACTACATATTTCACTTAAAACATAGTTTTGTTGTATTTAATGATAGAGAAGAGAAGAGTTTGACCAACACAGATTCATGTCCTCTTTGAGCGTTCTACATTTTATCCAATCTGTTCCATATAATAGACAGTCTTTGGGACAGTGGAAAGCTGCATGGCCCCTTGGTTGTTGCTAAGCATGCATTCTTCTTCTATGGTGTTTATTGGTGGTGTTCAGACCAACGTTAAAGGTACATCACTGCCACCTTCTGGGCTGGAGTGTGATAGAGACTGTGGTTCTGTCCTTGTGAGACAGTGAGACAGGGTCAAAGTAAACTTGGTATGACTGTAGTCACCACCTCCAGGCACTCAGCCCATAAGAACCATTCATACGGTCAGATCTAATATGGAAGAACTGAACACAACCATAAGAACCATTCATACAGTCAGATCTAACATGGAAGAACTGAATACAAAAGAGAAGGAGAGGTTGACCAGTACAAATTCATGTACAAACATTATTTTTCATTGGCAGATCAATGCAGTTTTCCAAACATATTCATCATCACTTTTTTGGTAAGATTTTAACTAACTGAACAAAAATATAAACACAACATTCAACAATTTTACTGGGGTACAGTTCATATAAGGAAATCATGTCAATTGAAATACATTCATTAGGCCCTAATCTATGGATTTCACATGACAAGGGCACCCATCAGCCAATAAGAATACATTTTCCCCACTAAAGGGCTTTACTACAAATATAAACACTCCTCAGTTTCATCAGCTGTCCGGGTGGCTGGTCTCAGATGATCCTGCAGGTGAAGAAGCCAGATGTGGAGGTCCTGGGCTTGCCCGTGTCTGTGGCTGTGAAGCCAGTTGGACGTTCTGCCCGGTATTTCATTCAACTCTCTGCCAGCTCTGGTCAGCATGCCAATTGCGCACTCCCTCAAAATGTAGACATCTGTGGCATTGTGTTGTGACAAAACTGCACATTTCAGAGTGGCCTTTTATTATACCCAGCACAAGGTGCACCTGTTTAATCAGCTTCTTGATATGCCACACCTGCCAGGTGGGATTGATTATCTTGGCAAAGGAGAAATGCTCACTAACAGAAATGGAAACAAATTTGTGCACCAAATTTGAGAGAAATAAGCTTTTTGTGCATATGGAAACTTTCTGGGATCTTTTATTTCAGCTCATGAAACATGGGACCAACACTTTACATGTCAAGTTTACATATTTTTTCAGTATAGTTTTAGAAGACAATTCACTAAATACGTAGTCATTTCATTTTGTCACATGTTTGGTAAACAACAGGTGTAGACTAACAGTGAAATGTTGACCAACAATGGAGAACACAATACAACAATTATAATAATAGGAAAAAGATTGTAGCACAAGGAATTAATACACGATGAGCAATGGTAGCTTGGCTATATACATGGGGTGCCAATACCTAGTCAATGGTAGCTTGGCTATATACATGGGGTGCCAATACCTGGTCAATGGTAGCTTGGCTATATACATGGGGTGCCAATACCTAGTCAATGATAGCTTGGCTATATACATGGGGTGCCAATACCTGGTCAATGGTAGCTTGGCTATATCCATGGTGCCAATACCTAGTCAATGATAGCTTGCTATATTTGCCAATACCTAGTCAATATAGCTTGGCTATATACATGGTGTGCCAATACCTAGTCAATATATTATATCGTCATCGGAAAGTATTCAGACCCCTTGACTTTTTCCACATATTATTACGTTACATCCATATTCTAAAATTGATTAAATCGTTTTTCCCCCCTCATCAATCTACACACAATACCACATAATGTCAAAGCAAAAGACAGGCTTTTAGAAGTTTTTCCTAATTTATTGATAAAAAACAGATATCAAATATCCATAATTATTCAGACCCTTTACTCAGTACTTTCTTGAAGCACCTTTGGCAGCGATTACAGCATCATGTCTTCTTGGGTAAGACGCTACAAGGTTGGCACACCTGTATTTGGGGAGTTTCATCCATTCATCTCTGCAGATCCTCGCAAGCTCTGTCAGGTTGGATGGGGAGCGTTGCTGCACAGCTATTTTCTGGTCTCTCTAGAGATGTTAAATCAGGTTCAAGTCTGGGCTCTGGCTGGTCCAGGTGAACCTTCGCCCCAGTCTGAAGTCCTGAGCGCTCTGGAGCAGGTTTTCATCAAGGATCTCTCTGTACTTTGCTCCGTTCATTATTCCCTCGATCCTGACTAGTCTCCCAGTCCCTGCCTCTGAAAAACATCCGCACAGCATGATACTGCCACAACCATGCTTCACCGTAGGCTTGGTGCCAGGTTTCCTCCAGAAGTGACGCTTGGCATTCAGGCCAAAGAGTTCAATCTTGGTAACATCAGACCAGAGAGTCTTGTTTCTCATGGTCAGAGTCCTTTAGGTGCCTCTTGGCAAACTCCAAGCGGGCTGAACTCTGGAGCTCTGTCAAAGTGATCATCTGGTTCTTGGTCACCTCCTGACCAAGGCCCTTCTCCCCCGATTGCTCAGTTTGGCCGGGCGGACAGCTCTAGGAAGAGTCTTGGTGATTCCAAACTTCTTCCATTTAAGAATGGAGGAGGCCACTGTGTTCTTGGGGACCTTCAATGCTGCAGACATTTTTTGGTACCCTTCCCCAGATCTGTGCCTCGACACAATCCTGTCTCGGAGCTCTACAGACAATTCTTTCGACCTCATGGCTTGGTTTTTGCTCTGACATGCAATGTCAACTGTGGGATGTTAGATAGACAAGTGTGTGCCTTTTCAAACCATGTCCAATCAATTGAATTTATCTCAGGTGGACTCCAATCAAGTTGTATAAACATCTCAAGGAAGATCAATGGAAACAGGATGCACCTGATCAACATTTCGAGATTCATAGCAAAGGGTCTGGAATACTTATGTAAATAAGGTATCTGTTTTTTATTTGCAAAAATATCTAAACCTGTTTTCACTTTCTCATTATGGGGTATTGTGTGTAGATTGATGAGGGATTTTTTTAATTGTAAAAAAAATCTCTTTTACAATAAGGCTGTAACGTATTTTCTTGTTGAAAAAGTAAAGGGGTCTGAATACTTTCAGAATGCACTGTATAGACACTAACTATTTCACTTTAAACACTTTGTTATATTTATACACAAGAGAAGAAGAGGTTGCCCAGCACAAATTCATGTACAAACATGATTTTTCATTACATATATTTGTAATTTAGCAGATGCTCTTATCCAGAGCGACTTATAGGACCAATTGGGGTTAATTGCCTTGCTCAAGGCCACAACGACAGATTTTTGACCTAGTTGGCTCGGGATTCAAACCAGCGACCTTTCAGTTACTGGCCCAACACTCTAAACCGCTAGGCTACCTGTTAAATACATAACACAATACGTGACATAAGTAGAATACAGAACACTTGAAACATTACAGGACATTTTTCATGATGGAAATTGAAATATTAAAATGTGATTATAAAAAACAGAATTTTTGGGGAAAACCATTTAAGAGCTATTCATAGCAGTGGGTAGAGTGGCGTTTCGCAGGCGGTTTGTACGGGCAGTTATACAGGACAGTTTGTGGCTGTTTCTCAGGAGCCTGGTGGTGCAGTTACCTCTTCTTGGAGGGAGCAGGTCATTCAGTGGATGGTCAAGAGTGTGCATGTCCTTCACCAGGTGCACTGCAGCCTGTTCTCGCCTGCTCTGCAGTGACGGGAGCTGTGGTTGGACTGCTCCACCTCTGGAGATGATCCTCAAGGCCCTCCTCTGCACCCTGTCTAGTTGGGCCTGCTGCTTTTTACTGCATCCAACTAACAGCACTCATGGTGGATGTTAGAGCACTCCACTACCAGAGATGAAACTGAGCTGGGGTGTTGTTTAGGACGGAGCTGAAGACACTCAAACTCTTCTTTCCGTAGGTCAGTTATTCTTCTCTTTGCCTGCATACTGTGAATCACATACATAGCCACGCCCCCTCATCGCATCCCCTCTCTGGACCTGTCATTTCTAAACAGCTGATAGTCTGTCATCAGAACAGCCTCAATTCGTCGGGGCATGGACTCTACAAGGTGTCGAAAGCGTTCCACAGGGATGCTGGCCCATGTTGACTGCAATGCTTCCCACAGTTGTGTCAAGTTGACTGGCAGTGGATTTCTACTCCGAATAGCTTGTTCCATCTCCTACAACAGATGCACAATTGGATTGAGATCTGGTGCCTCGGAAGGCCACTGCAGTAACCTGAATTCACTGTCATGTTCGTGGAAACTTTTCTGGACAAGCCTTGTGGCATGGGGCATAATCCTGCTGAAAAAATGTATTTGCAGATGGATAACTGCTGCCATGAAGGGATGCACCTGATTGGCAATGATGTTTAGATATCCTGTGGCATTCAAACGTTGCTCCACTTTTATCAAGGGGCCCAATACATGCCATAAAAACACACCCCACACCACCACCACCAGCCTGCAATGCTGACACACGGCATGGATGCATGTACTCATGGTTTCCTCCATACCCTAGTCCTCCCATCCAAGGTCCTCTCAATATCTTTACAGTAGAAGCTATCTAAGCACAGCAAAACTGACAAGGTGCACACTGATCAGTAAAGCAAAGAGATGCTAACATTTCCTCTGCACATTTCTCTCACAGTGAGAAACAATAGGATTACAATAGTGTTCTATGCTTCCTTCATTTGATCCAATCCACTACCACTTCTTATGTATACATTGGTGTCTTTTTAAATTGCCCAATCTGTAGAATCTCGTCTCACAGTCAGTGCAGTGATAAGTCTTCTCTCCAGCGTGTAACCGTTGGTGTGTTTTTAAGTTGCCCAAACGGGAGAATCTCTTGCCACATTAAGAGCAGAAGTAAGGCTTCTCTCCTGTGTGTGTTCTCTGATGACCTTGCAGCTTAGCTGTTGTTTTTAGATCAGTGGTAAGGATTCTCTCCTTTATGTTTACCTTGGTGTCTTCCTAAATTTACCAATTGAGAGAAATTCTTCCCACAGTCAGAGCAGGAGTAAGGCTTCTCTCCTGTGTGTGTTCTCTGATGAACTATTAGCTCAGTTGATGTTGTGAAGCACTTTACACAGTCAGTGCAGGAGTAAGGCTTCTCTACTGTGTGTATACGTTCATGTTGTTTTAAGGTGCCCAGTTGAGAGAAACTCTTCCCACAATCAGAGCAGAAGTAAGGCTTCTCTCCTGTGTGTATACGTTCATGTGTTTTTAAGTTGCCCAGTTGAGAGAAACTCTTCCCACAGTCAGAGCAGGAGTAAGGCTTCTCTCCTGTGTGTATTCGTTCATGTTGTTTTAAGGTGCCCAGTTTAGAGAAACTCTTCCCACAATAAGAGCAGGAGTAAAGCATCTCTCCTGTGTGTGTTCTCTGATGAAGTTTTAGCTCTTTTGATGTTGTGAAACATTTTCCACAGTCAGAGCAGGAGTAAGGCTTCTCTCCTGTGTGTGTACGTTCATGTTTTTTTAAGTTGCCCAGATGAGAGAAACTTGCCCCACAGTCAGAGCAGGAGTAAGGCTTCTCTCCTGTGTGTGTTCTCTGATGAACTATAAGCTCAGTTGATGTTTTGAAGCACTTTACACAGTCAGAGCAGGAGTAAAGCTTCTCTCCTGTGTGTATACGTTGATGTTTTTTTAAGTTGCCCAGATGAGAGAAACTTGCCCCACAGTCAGAGCAGGAGTAAGGCTTCTCTCCTGTGTGTGTTCTCTGATGAACTATAAGCTCAATTGATGTTTTGAAGCACTTTACACAGTCAGAGCAGGAGTAAGGCTTCTCTCCTGTGTGTATACGTTCATGTAGTTTTAAGGTGCCCAGTTGAGAGAAACTCTTCCCACAATCAGAGCAGAAGTAAGGCTTCTCTCCTGTGTGTATACGTTCATGTATTTTTAAGTGGCCCAGTTGAGAGAAACTTGCCCCACAGTCAGAGCAGGAGTAAGGCTTCTCTCCTGTGTGTATACGTTCATGTTGTTTTAAGTTGCCCAGTTGAGAGAAACTCTTCCCACAATAAGAGCAGGAGTAAGGCTTCTCTCCTGTGTGTGTTCTCTGATGAAGTTTTAGCTCTTTTGATGTTGTGAAGCATTTTACACAGTCAGAGCAGGAGTAAGGCTTCTCTCCTGTGTGTATACGTTCATGTTTTTTGAAGTTGCCCAGATGAGAGAAACTTGCCCCACAGTCAGAGCAGGAGTAAGGCTTCTCTCCTGTGTGTGTTCTCAGATGACGTTTTAGATCATTTGATGTTGTGAAGCATTTTACACAGTCAGAGCAGGAGTAAGGCTTCTCTCCTGTGTGTGTTCTCCGATGACGTTTCAGCTCAGTTGATGTTTTGAAGCACTTTAAACAGTCAGAGCAGGAGTATGGCTTATCTCCTGTGTGTATACGTTCATGTTGTTTTAAGGTGCCCAGTTGAGAGAAACTCTTCCCACAATCAGAGCAGGAGTAAGGCTTCTCTCCTGTATGTATACGTTCATGTGTTTTTAAGTGGCCCAGTTGAGAGAAACTCTTTCCACAGTCAGTACAGGAATACATATTCTCTCCTGTGTGTAATTGTAGGTGTATTTTTAACTTTGATAGAACTGAGAAAATCTCCTCACAATGTGGGCAGTGGTGAGACCTCTTAGCTCTGTGATCTTCCTGCTGTTGTTCTCTGGATGTAGAGAATGTCTCAACATGGTCTCCTGTGTGAACAACATCAGAAGAACCAGTCAGTTGGTGTGATATACATGTCAATATTGTGCTTTTTTCTTAAGCCTGCTATGCTTTCTAGGCACTCCCTATGCTCGTCCAATACAAATGTATTTTATGAAGCCCTTTTTACATCAGAAGTTGTCAAAGTGCTATACAGAAACCCAACCTGAAACCCCAAAGAGCAAGCAATGCAGATGTAGAAGCCATATCATCCTCCACTCACTATCACAAGGGTAAGTAACTACACTGACTCATTTCATATTACTTTAAAACATTGGCAGTTTGTCTACTTCAAAAGTTTTATTCTACAATGTAGAAAATAGTAAAAATTAAGAAAAACCCTTGAATGAGTAGGTGTGTCCAAACTTTTGACTGGTACTGTAAATGCATAAATGACAAAAGCCATTTAGTACAAGGTCACTGTTTGTTTTAGGCAGCACTATGTACTATTTTCCTTAATAACCTTGTCTTCACTGTATTACTTCAATCAAAAACCAATTATATTCACCATAGTAACATTTATCGATAAATACAGAAACAACTGAATGCGTCTGAATATTAGTACACATGTAGAAAACGGTTAAATTATTACATTCAGCTTCAAAACAGTAGTGCAACCGTGAAATTGTTTCTCTCTGCTGCACTGAAGTCCGTTGAGGCTGACCGAGTGGGCGGCGCCATTTTACCAGCTCGTTAATTTTACACAAAACCAAAAATGCAAAACAAACTCGGAAATCTAAAATAAATGGATTCTTTATGGAAATCCTAATAAAAGCAATCAGAGTAATTACATTTTGATTCCTCTATAATTGTCATGCCCCCTAAAAAAACGTAATGTGAAAACGTGCATGATATTCTTTTTTGTGTGGGTATTTTACCCCCTTTTCTCCCCAATTTCGTGGTATCCGATTGGTAGTAGTTACAGTCCCTGTCCCATCGTTGCAACCCCCGTACGGACACAGGAGAGCCCAAGGTCGAGAGTCGTGCGTCCTCCGAAACACAACCCAACCGAGCCGCACTGCTTCTTGACACAGTGCCCGCTTAACTCCTTTCTCCATGAGTATCCATAGGCTGTGTCCCAATAATATCTCCTTTCTCCATGAGTATCCATAGGCTGTGTCCCAATAATATCTCCTTTCTCCATGAGTATCCATAGGCTGTGTCCCAATAATATCTCCTTTCTCTATGAGTATCCATAGGCTGTGTCCCAATAATATCTCCTTTCTCCATGAGTATCCATAGACTGTGTCCCAATAATATCTCCTTTCTCCATGAGATACAATGTGTTTCTCTGCACACTTAGGGGCCTCGGCTATTGATGGATTCAAGACAAGGTCGTTTTTATTGATCTCAGAGTCAAAGTAGCCTCTCATTTTGATCATTTGTGTGGTATTAAAAAATATTCTGTGAAAGACTCCAGTCATCTAAAATGATGTAGAATTGCATGAAATCCATTTATAAAAAGAACATATTTTCCCCGGACTCTAGGCTAAAAAAAATGTACTCCATGTGTGTAACTTCTGCAAGCGGCTCCACACCACTGCTCTATGCCCGTACGCGAAAGCCATGATAATGCATGCAATGCTTTGTTATAAAGGTTGTTTGTTTTTATCCGTTCTGGTACCTCAGAGCCCCCCAGGTCACCCCCCTCTCGGGCTCACTTTTGGTTCTGGCACCACCCAATTTACAAATGAAGCACTGGAGAAGTGGGTAGCTGCCGCTGCCTCCTCCGGGACACTTCTCCTTTGCATAAAGTTAATCAGGCTGTTGATTGTGGCCTGTGGAATGTTGTCACACTCCTCTTCAATGGCTGTGTGAAATTCCTGGATATTGGCGGGAACTGGAACAAGCTGTGGTACACGTAGATACATGCTCAAAGGGTGACATGTCTGGTGAGTATGCAGGCCATGGAAGAATTGGGACATTTTCAGCATGTTTAATTGTGTACAGATACTTGCGACATGGGGCTGTGCATTATCATGCTGAAACACGAGGTGATGGAGGTGGATGAATGGCAGGACAATGGGCCTCAGGATCTTGTCATGGCATCTCTGTGCATTCAAACTGCCTTCGTGTTAGTTGTCTGTAGCTTATGCCATCCCATTCCATAACCCTGATACCACCATGGGCCACTCTGTTCACAACATTGACATCAGCAAACCGCACGCCCACACAACGCCATACACGGTGGTCAGCAGTTGTGAGGCTGGTTGGGCATACTGCAAGATTCTCTAAAACAACATTGGAGGCAGCTAATGGTAGAGAAATTAACCTAACATTCTCTGGCAACAGCTCTGGTGGACATTCCTGCAGTCAGCATGCCAATTGCATGCTCCCTCAAAACTTGAGACATCTGTGGCATTGTGTTGTATGTATGAGTGGCATTTTTGTATTTGTTAGGGATCCCCATTAGATGCTGCCAAGCACCTCCTCAGCTACTCTTGTCCCCAACACAAGGTGCACCTGTGTAATGATGATCATGCTATTTAATCAGCTCCTTGATATGCCACACCTGTCAGATGGATGGATTATCTTGGCAAAGGAGAAATGCTCACTAACAGGGATGTAAACCAATTTTTGCACAACATTTTAGAAATAAGGTTGTGTCTGGAACATTTCTGGGATATTTTATTTCACCTCATGAAACATGGGACCAACACTTTACATGTTGCGTTTATATGTTTGTTCAGTGTAAGCAGTATATTTTTTTAAATCATACAAACTATCAATAACGAAATTTAAATTGAACTATATCAGCCTGCTTTTCTGTTCTAATCAGGTCCCTACACAGGCTCAGGAGGATCCTGTGAGGGCGGAACATTTTCTGGCAACAGTAGTCCTTGCAGGGCTTCTGCCGTGAAGTCTTGGAGACCCAAAAACTTCTCAGCTGCAGATATAATGATGTCCAGCATCTTGGACTTCTTGTGCAGTACAAATAATAACTGTAAATACTAAACAATCCACCTTCCAAAATAAGTGTATCCAGATCACTTGATTGACGTACAACATTTGCAACTGGTTGCAGTGCATCCAACTTTTAGGTGCATTCACCGCCACCTACTGTACTGGTGTGTGAGGCCATTCACAGACTACGTACATTAAATTCATTGATACGGTAATGCATACAAAATTGCCCTGCCAAGTAATAGCCCGCTCTAAAAAAGGTGAGGGAAAATGTTCTTGGTTCGTGCAGGTGACTGATCTTCTCAGCCCAATTGGCAGTACGCCCAGAACATTGTTCTGGGAACCAAAAGGGATATCTCAGTTTCAAGGTCTCAGCTTGGAGAGAAGAAGCCTTGTGAGGTATTGGTCGGTCACAAGCAGGAACAAAATGTTAATGATAAATTAATTATTAATAAGCTAAATCATGCAAATATAACTTGTCTGTGTAAGCAGTATATAGGACAACTAACGGGACTGCCCCGGCAGAGCTCCCGACCGACGTGTACTATGGTGCTTTTAAGTTTGTTGGAACCTCTCCAGCTTGCTGATAGAAAATAATGATTCATTTAAGTTTGACTTTGAGTCCCTTCGTGGCAATTTTCCACAACAAAAACCAACCACCCCATTCCACTATTTAACACCATCTAGTCCTACGCCAGACCACTACCACTCAACACCCCCTGCAGCTGTTCTGCAGTAAATCCTTGCAATCCTAAGTACTTCTCTGCCGCTGCCACCACAGCCTCTATTTTCTGGGACTTTCAATCCATTTCTGAAGTACAATTGACAACCATTGCTATTAATGCTAAAATGTCCACCTTACTGAAGCACATATTCTTCCCATTTCTCTCTCTTGGTCTCTGCGTACTCACAGGAATCCTCTCAAGATCCCTCACCCTGTACCCATCTTCCTCTAGCACTCTCTTCAATGCTTCGGTATACAACACGTTCTGTACTACTGTAACCCTGGCAACCTCAATCTGCCTTTCTCTCACCTGACACCTCAGATCTCCAGCCCGTTAGCACCCCCACAACTAACACACAGAACTTTCTCCACCGATATCACACATTTCTTCATCTCATGCCCTCCTGCACACTTGTCACATCTAGGCATCTCACTCCTACACACTGCTGCAACAGGCCCATAACCTTCACCCCTAAAACACTGTAGTATTTACGGAACAAAATCGCTCACAGGATAACTGACACTTCCTACCTTGACCTTATCGGGCAGAGACTATCTATCAAAATCCAGCATGACAGATAATGTATTCTCTGTTTCCCCACGCTCTACACCGGATCTACGTCTCACCAAACGGAGGGTGTCACAGACACCTGGAATCTTCCATTTCAACTGCTCATCCTCAACACTTAAACCTATCCCTGTTATCACTCCTTTCAATGCCACCCTGTTCCGGAGAGCAATTCAAGTCACAATTCCTGTCTCTAATCACGTAATCCACAGCGCCCGCTCCCTCTGGACAGAGGAGAAACAATAAATAATCACCAGTCCACTCCGAGTTACCTTCACCAACATTTACATTTTAGTCATTTAGCAGACGCTATTATCCAGAGCGACTTACAGTTAGTGAGTGCATACATTATTATTTATTTTTATTTTTTTATACTGGCCCCCCGTGGGAATCGAACCCACAACCCTGGCGTTGCAAACGCCATGCTCTACCAACTGAGCTACATCCCTGCCGGCCATTCCCTCCCCTACCCTGGACGACGCTGGGCCAATTGTGCGCCGCCCCATGGGTCTCCCGGTCGCGGCCGGCTACGACCAACTCAACAGTCCCCAACCTCTTCTCCACCTAACCTGACACCACATATGGATCCATTCTCTCTACAAATCTCACTCCCACTGGGCCAGAATCATCCTTGGAACGAGGCCCAAACTCGGAGTTCCTCACCGCAGGTCCTTCATCCTCAGGTTCTCTGGCAACTGGAGCACGTATTACTCTTTTTACACTTGACGATAACCTCCCTCACCACACTGCTTCCCTCTACACTCAGCTCCTTCTCAGCGGTCATCACTGCACCTGCCACCACAGTTAATTCATCCTCACTCTCATCACTTTCACTTTCCTCCTGTAGCTCTTCTAAAAGTTCTGTGAGATCTTCCATTCCATATTCACTCAAAACATATTCCACTTTTCTCTTTTGTCCTTGTCCACCATCTTCTCCTTCATCAGATCTTCCAGAAGGTTGCAATCCCCCATTCCACTTTTTTTCTTGTCCGCCATCTTACCACGTGTCTCAGCTCATCCACACCCCACTAGCTTTGGGTAGCTGCACACCAATGGAGTACCACAGTATAAATGATAATACCCATAAAACCTAGCAGTCATAACAGGGAAATGGTTCCAATCATTTTTCCACCATTCATTTTTCCCATAGGGGATTTTAGAAACACTTAAAATAAGGGATGTGTTTCATGTAGGCTTATCCTGGCGTGGCGTTTTGATAACTGTGTAAATCTCTCTAGGACAAGTTGACTTTGATCAATATATTGGCCTATATTTACCCCCACAAAAATGAAATGGTAATTAGCTGCTAATGTGGCTATCATAAAGAACTACAAATGCCATGATGATCTGGACAAAATTGCCGAATAGAGTCAAAGGTAAGGATCTCTGGGTTAACTATATAATGTTAGCTAAATTTAGTAATGAATAAATAGGCTACATTTATTTAAACGGACAAATCTGTGAACTGTCTTGTGCAAGTTTTAAATTGACACAATACCTGTTAGCAAAGGTGTCAGCTAGAGATGACGTGCAGGAGATTGCAGTGATTTGTTGTTTTACATGATGTCTACTTTTATGATAATTAGCGTTTTAAAATCTGAGAGGAAATAGAGCAGAATATATTGCTAAAAGCCACGACAGGGTAAGCCTACACGAAACACAGCCCTTATTTTAAGTGTTTCTAAAATGAATAAAAAGGAAAAATGATTGGAACCATTTCCCTGTTTGACCGCTAGGTTTAATGACACCATTTTTGCAAACATAATACTAATAAAAAAAACTGTATTCAGACTTTACTCAGTACTTTGTTGAAGCACCTTTGGTAGTGATTACAGCCTCAAGTCTTCTTGGGTATGACGCTACAAGCTTGGCATACCTGTATTTGGGGAGTTTCTCTGCAGATCCTCTCAAGCTTGTCAGATAAGATGGGTAGTGTCGCCGCACAGCTATTTTCAGTTCTCTCTGTACTTTGCTCCGTTCATCTTTCCCATCGATTCTGACTAGTCTCCCAGTCCTTGCCACTGAAAAACATCCCCACAGCATGATGCTGCCACCACCATGCTTCACCGTTGGAATGGTGCCAGGATTCCTCCAGACGTGACGCTTGGCATGGTCTGAGAGTCCATTAGGTGTCTTTTGGCAAACTCCCAGCGGGCCTTTTCATGAGGAGTGGCTTCCGTTTAGCCACTCTACCATAAAGGCCAAATTGGTGGAGTTCTGCAGAGATGGTTGTCCTTCTGGAAGGTTCTCCTATCGCCACAGAACTCTGGAGCTCTGTCAGAGTGACCACCGGCTTCTCGGTGACCTCCCTGACCAAGACCTTTCTCCCCTGATTGCTTAGTTTGTCCGGGCACCCAGCTCTTGAAAAAGTATTGGTGGTTCCACACTTCTTCCAGTTAAGAATGATGGAGGCCCTTTGATCATATCCTTGGACTAAAATGATTGACACTCAGGTGCAAGCCTAACATCATGTGCATAGGGCCTTTGGGTAACGTAGCACATATTCAATGATATCTCTTTTTGTCACGTAGGCTGTTCATTTCTGGTCTTCTAAACTTTTTTGGGTTTATAAACGTATCATGATATACTACGTTAACACCCGTTCGTCGGGTGAGGTTGTGTCTCTCTCTGGCGGGAGGTAAGCTTGGCTTATATGGCTTATATGGTGTAGAGTAAAGCTTAAACTATGTAGTTAGATTGTAGTTAGGTATTGTATGTAGTTATCGTGGGTTGTTGTATGTAATTATTGTAGGTAAGTATTGTATTCGGCTGAGCCCGGTGAAGCACGAAGCTAGCTAGCTACCCACTACCTGGACTAGCTAGCGGGTAGCTACTGGTAACTATTAGCAACTGTGGATAGTTGTTTCACGCTTAAGAGTGCCTGTAATTACGCCAGCTAGCTGCCTACAATAATTACATACAATAATGCCTACCATTCAGCTGTTAGCGTTAACGTTAGGTAGTAAGTAGCTACTGTGCTCGAAATGTAGTTAGCTTGTTGCTACCTGGATAGCTACTAAACAATAGCTGGAACGACCTAGCGAACAGACGCGAACTGTCTCTGAGTCGATTCAGTGGCTAGCTTTGCACTTGGCTAGCTAACAGTAGCTGCTAGGGGTAAGTTATAACCTACATTTGTGTTTTGTTTTTACATACTGGTAGCCAGAGTCGTTCAAGGGAATTCGGGACATGGGTGACTAGTTAACGTTAGCTTGGCTCTCTCTGTGTGTTCGTGCCGTGGGTGGAGGGGTTTTTTCGTTGGCAGAAAGCAATGGCTAGCTAGTATGCTAACTATTCTAGCTAACTAACTGGCTGAATAAGTTGACGACTGACTCGCTCAAGCTGTCGGGACTAACCCACACCGTTAGACACGGACACGAATGATCTGCACTAGTGGTTTGTTGTGGCCGAGTATTGGTGCTAAACCGTGTTGTTGGAGGCTGGCATGCTAGTTGGCTGTGGCGTCATAGGACTAGGTGCCCTGGACGGTTTTCACGGAAGAATACTGTACCAAGTTAGCTAGCTGAATAAACTAAGTTAGTCTATTCCTAGAAAACATTGAACTGCTGTAGTTTACAACAATTATAGTTTCTGAGGTGGAAGTTGGGAGAGTTATATTTGGGTGTTTCAGTGAAACGTAAGTGAGGGAGGCCCCGCTCTCTCGCTTTCCCAGATGTTTAGTTCATTGCATTCTGATCTCCTTTGCATTATTGTAGCCATTTTCTGTAGCCTGTCAACTATGCCTCTGTCTATCCCTGTTCTCTCCTCTCCGCACAGGCTATACAATCGCCTTACACCGCGTGGCTGCTGCCTCTCTAACCTGGTTAGACCGCGTCCCTGCACGCACGACCCCCGTGGAGTTCCAGGTTTCCGGCAGCCTCTGGAACTGCCGTTCTGCGGCCAACAAGGCAGAGTTCATCTCAGCCTATGCTACCCTCCAGTCCCTCGACTTCTTGGCGCTGACGGAAACATGGATTACCACTGAAAACACTGCTACTCCTACTGCTCTCTCCTCGTCAGACCAGGTGTTCTCGCATACCCCGAGAGCATCTGGTCAGCGGGGTGGTGGCACAGGAATCCTCATCTCTCCCAAGTGGACATTCTCTTTTTCCCCTGACCCATCTGTCTATCTCCTCATTTGAATTCCATGCTGTCACAGTCACTAGCCCATTCAAGCTTAACATCCTTGTCATTTATCGCCCTCCAGGTTCCAATGGAGAGTTGATCAATGAGCTTGACGCCTTGATAAGTTCCTTTCCTGAGGATGGCTCAACCCTCACAGTTCTGGGTGACTTTAACCTCCCTACATCTACCTTTGACTCATTTCTCTCTGCCTCCTTCTTTCCACTCCTCTCCTCTTTTGACCTCACCCTCTCACCGTCCCCCCCTACTCACAAGGAAGGCAATACGCTTGACCTAATCTTTACTAGATGCTGTTCTTCTACTAATCTCACTGCAACTCCCCTCCATGTCTCCGACCACTACTTTGTATCCTTTTCTCTCTCGCTCTCCTCCAACACTACTCACTCTGCCCCTACTCAGATGGTAATGCGCCGCCGCAACCTTCGCTCTCTCTCCCGCTACTCTCTCCTCTTCCATCCTATCATCTCTTCCCTCTGCTCAATCCTTCTCCCTCCAATCTCCTGATTCTGCCTCCTCAACCCTCCTCTCCTCCCTTTCTGCATCCTTTGACTCTCTATGTCCCCTATCCTCCCGGTCGGCTCGGTCCTCCCCTCCTGCTCCGTGGCTTGACGACTCATTGCGAGCTCACAGAACAGGGCTCCGAGCAGAAATGGAGGAAAACTAGACTCCCTGCGGACCTGGCATCTTTTCACTCCCTCCTCTCTACATTTTCTTCCTCCGTTTCTGCTTCTAAAGCCACTTTCTACCACTCTAAATTCCAAGCATCTACCTCTAACCCTAGGAAGCTCTTTGCCACCTTCTCCTCCCTGCTGAATCCCCCCCCCCAATTCGCTCTGTGGATGACTTCTTCAACCATTTTGAAAAGAAGGTTGACGACATCCGATCCTCGTTTGTTAAGTCAAATGACACTGCTGGTCCTGCTCACACTGCCCTACCCTATGCTTTGACTTCTTTCTCCCCTCTCTCTCCAGATGAAATCTTGCGACTTGTGACGGCCGGCCTCCCAACAACCTGTCCGCTTGACCCTATCCCCTCCTCTCTTCTCCAGACCATCTCCAGTGACCTTCTCCCTTACCTCACCTCGCTCATCAACTCATCCTTGACCGCTGGCCATGTCCCTTCCGTCTTCAAGAGAGCGAGAGTTGCACCCCTTCTCAAAAAACCTACACTCGATCCCTCCGATGTCAACAACTACAGACCAGTATCCCTTCTTTCTTTTCTCTCCAAAACTATTGAGCGTGCCGTCTCTAGCCAACTCTCTTGCTATCTCTCTCAGAATTACCTTCTTGATCCAAACCAGTCAGGTTTCAAGACTGGTCATTCAACTGAGACTGCTCTTCTCTGTGTCACGGAGGCTCTTCGCACTGCTAAAGCTAACTCTCTCCTCTGCTCTTGTCCTTCTAGACCTGTCTGCTGCCTTTGATACTGTGAACCATCAGATCCTCCTCTCCACCCTCTCCGAGTTGGGCATCTCCGGCGCAGCTCACTCTTGGATTGCGTCCTACCTGACCGGTCGCTCCAGCAAGTGGCGTGGCGTGGCGAGAATCTGTCTCTGCACCAAGTGCTCTCACCACTCGTGTCCCCCAGGGCTCAGTTCTAGGCCCTCTCCTATTCTCGCTATACACCAAGTCACTTGGCTCTGTCATATCCTCACATGGCCTCTCCTATCATTGCTATGCAGACGACACACAACTAATCTTCTCCTTTCCCCCTTCTGATAACCAGGTGGCGAATCGCATCTCTGCATGTCTGGCAGACATATCAGTGTGGATGACGGATCACCACCTCAAGCTGAACCTCGGCAAGACGGAGCTGCTCTTCGTCCCGGGGAAGGACTGCCCGTTCCATGATCTCGCCATCACGGTTGACAACTCCGTTGTGTCCTCCTCCCAGAGTGCAAAGAGCCTTGGCGTGACCCTGGACAACACCCTGTCGTTCTCCGCTAACATCAAGGCGGTGACCCGATCCTGTAGGTTCATGCTCTACAACATTCGGAGAGTACGACCCTGCTTTACACAGAAAGCGGCACAGGTCCTAATCCAGGCACTTGTCATCTCCCGTCTGGATTACTGCAACTCGCTGTTGGCTGGGCTCCCTGCCTGTGCCATTAAACCCCTACAACTCATCCAGAATGCTGCAGCCCGTCTGGTGTTCAACCTTCCCAAGTTCTCTCACGTCACCCCGCACCTCCGCACACTCCACTGGCTTCCAGTTGAAGCTTGCATCTGCTACAAGACCATGGTGCTTGCCTACGGAGCTGTGAGGGGAACGGCACCTCCGTACCTTCAGGCTCTGATCAGTCCCTACACCCAAACAAGGGCATTGCGTTCATCCACCTCTGGCCTGCTGTCCCCCTACCGCTGCGGAAGCACAGTTCCCGCTCAGCCCAGCCAAAACTGTTCGCTGCTCTGGCACCCCAATGGTGGAACAAGCTCCCTCATGACACCAGGACAGCGGAGTCACTCACCACCTTCCGGAGACACTTGAAACCCCACCACTTTAAGGAATACCTGGGATAGGATAAAGTAATCATTCTACCCCCCTTACCCCACCCCAAAGAAAGAAAAAAAGAAAAACATATTCTAAAGTGGTTATCCCACTGGCTATAAGGTGAATGCACCAATTTGTAAGTCGCTCTGGATAAGAGCGTCTGCTAAATGACGGAAATGTAGTCTGTTAACGCTATACAGTGGGGGAAAAAAGTATTTAGTCAGCCACCAATTGTTTAAGTTCTCCCACTTAAAAAGATGAGAGAGGCCTGTAATTTTCATCACAGGTACACGTCAACTATGACAGACAAAATGAGAAGAAAAAAAATCCAGAAAATCACATTGTAGGATTTTTTATGAATTTATTTGCAAATTATGGTGGAAAATAAGTATTTGGTCACCTACAAACAAGCAAGATTTCTGGCTCTCACAGACCTGTAACTTCTTCTTTAAGAGGCTCCTCAGTCCTCCACTCGTTACCTGTATTAATGGCACCTGTTTGAACTTGTTATCAGTATAAAAGACACCTGTCCACAACCTCAAACAGTCACACTCCAAACTCCACTATGGCCAAGACCAAAGAGCTGTCAAAGGACACCAGAAACAAAATTGTAGACCTGCACCAGGCTGGGAAGACTGAATCTGCAATAGGTAAGCAGCTTGGTTTGAAGAAATCAACTGTGGGAGCAATTATTAGGAAATGGAAGACATACAAGACCACTGATAATCTCCCTCGATCTGGGGCTCCACGCAAGATCTCACCCCGTGGGGTCAAAATGATCACAAGAACGGTGAGCAAAAATCCCAGAACCACACGGGGGGACCTAGTGAATGACCTGCAGAGAGCTAGGACCAAAGTAACTCAAATCCTGCAGTGCCAGACGTGTCCTCCTGCTTAAGCCAGTACATGTCCAGGCCTGTCTGAAGTTTGCTAGAGTGCATTTGGATGATCCAGAAGAGGATTGGGAGAATGGCATATGGTCAGATGAAACCAAAATAGAACTTTTTGGTAAAAACTCAACTCGTCGTGTTTGGAGGACAAAGAATGCTGAGTTGCATCCAAAGAACACCATACCTACTGTGAAGCATGGGGGTGGAAACATCATGCTTTGGGGTTGTTTTTCTGCAAAGGGACCAGGACGACTGATCCATGTAAAGGAAAGAATGAATGGGGCCATGTATCGTGAGATTTTGAGTGAAAACCTCCTTCCATCAGCAAAGGGTATATAACAAAGTATTGAGAAACTTTTGTTATTGACCAAATACTTATTTTCCACCATAATTTGCAAATAAATTCATTAAAAAATCCTACAATGTGATTTTCACATTTTGTCTTTCATAGTTGACGTGTACCTATGATGAAAATTACAGGCCTCTCATCTTTTTAAGTGGGAGAACTTGCACAATTGGTGGCTGACTAAATACTTTTGTATCCGCCAATACTGTATGTATCCGCCATTTTGTTACTTGGTAGCTACTAGCAACAGACCCTGTGTTGTGGATCATCTACCACTATTTTGGACGGTCCATACTGTAACGTTAACGTTAGTCTCAGGCTTCACTAACTAGCGTTACTGTTTTAGGTGGAGCTATTCTTTGCTACTTTTCAAACAAATACTACGCGATATTTCACACAACATCTTGCTAGATAGGCCTTTTGTTTTGTTTGTGAGAAGTAATGGCCGAGAGAAGGCAGGAGATACTTTGTTTTGTTTAACGTCGCTTAGGTTAGACTGCTCCCTTTAATGGATCAGTCGTCCACCAGGCTACACTCTTTACATCTTTGATTAAATGACTTCAAATGCAAAACTTAAATTTATTTTGTGGAATGTCTGTGGAGTTTGTAAACTATCCAAGCTTAAAACAGGTTATTACTAGGCTTAAACAACTTCATTCATCTATTGTGCTCCTACAAGAAACTCACTTGTTGAAGGATGAGCTACTTAAAGTATGCAGGAGATGGCAAGGGCCAGTAGTAGCATCCTGTTTCTCCTCTCATTCTCATGGTGTTATGGTTTTAATTCACTAATCTGTTCCGTTTCAAGTGGATACTATTATAACTGATACAGCTGGTAGATACATTTTGATACAGGGAACTCTTTTGAATGAGCATATTAATCTGGTTAATGTTTATGGTCCTAATGATGATAATCCCAAATTCTTTGAGAATGTATTTCTATTGATAGCCTCCATTCCTGGTAAAGTCCTAATGGCAGGGGACTTTAATTGCACTCTTGATCCTCATCTAGATTGCTCCTCTGGTTTAGACACTTCCCACTCGCAGAGTAGAAAGAAATTACAGCATTTCATTGAGGACTTAAATCTATGTGAACCTTGGAGGACTCAGAACCCGAGTAAAAGGGAGTATTCATGTTACTCGTCAACATTTAAATCATATTCTCATGTAGACTACTTTTTAGTTTCTTGCTCATTGCTTCCCAGTGTAGCAGGTAGTGGATATGATACTATTGTTTTGAATGACCATTCCCTTGTGTGATTATTCTATAGGGATACAAAACTAGTAAAAGGATCCTCTAGATGGCGTTTGCATCCCAGATGGTTACAGGACCCAGACTTCTTACATTATGTTGGAGTGCATATAGATGTTTATTTGACATTGAACACTGACCAAACATCAGCGAGTACCAGATGGGAGGCTTTCAAAGCACATATTTGGGGGCAAATTATACGTTTTACCAGTTTCAAATAAAATAAAATCAGAAAATGAGAGACGGAGAGCAAAATGAGAGAATTGGAGAGGGAAGCTTTTTTGGATAACTCAGTAGAAGTAAACAAGGAATGATTTGGTCTTAAAGCTCAGTATGAAGAACTTCCCACCTCTAAGGCTGCAAACAGCTTAACTAGGCAGAAACAGTCCTTCTATGGTCAAGGTGAAAAACCTGGTAAATTGCTGGCCTGGCACATTAAGAAGTAAAATTCAGCCTTTAAAGGAATTCATAATTTACAAGGACAATTATCAATGGATCCTGTAGAAATAAACCAAAATTGGATCTGGAAAAGGAATTGGATAGTGTTGAAATATCTGATGCTATTTTCAATCTGAAGGGAGGTAAAGCGGAAGGTCCAGATGTGCTCCCAATAGATATTTAAGGACAAACTTCTAGGTCCACTTTTGGATATGTACAGTGCATTAGGAAAGTACTCAGACCCCTTGACTTTTTCCACAATTTGTTACGTTACAGCCTTATTCTGAAATGGATTAAATAAAAAAAAGTAACCTCAATCTACACACAATACCTCATAATGACAAAGTGAAAACAGGTTCTTAGACATTTTTGCAAATGTATTAAAAATAAAACAGCAGAAATACCTTGTTTACATAAGTATTCACACCCCTTGCTATGAGACTCGAAATTGAGCTCAGGTGGATCCTGTTTCCATTGATCATCCTTGAGATGTTTCTAAAACTTAATTGGAGTCCAACTGTGGTAAATTCAATTGATTGGAGATGATTTGGAAAGTCACACAACTGTCTCTATAGGTGACCAAGAACATGATGGTCACTCTGACAGAGCTCCAGAGTTCCTCTATGGAAATGTGAGAACCTTCCAGAAGGACAACCATCTCTTCAGCACTCCACCAATCAGGCCTTTATGGTAGAGTGGCCAGACGGAAGCCACTCCTCAGCAAAAGGCACATGACAGCCTGCTTGGAGTTTGGCAAAAGGCACCTAAAGAACTCGGACCATGAGAAACAAGATTCTCTGGTCTGATGAAACCAAGATTGAACTTCTTGGCCTGAATGCCAAGCATCACGTCTGGAGGAAACCTGGCACCATCCTTATGGTGAAGTACGGTGGTGGAAGCATCATGCTGCGGGATGTTGTTCAGCAGCAGGGACTGGGAGCCTAGTCAGGATCGAGGGAAAGATGATTGGAGCAAAGTACAGAGAGATCTTTGATGAAAACCTCCTCCAGTGCGCTCAGGACCTCAAGACCGGGGCGAAGGTTCACCTTCCAATAGGACAACGACCCTAAGCACACAGCCAAGACAACGCAGGAGTGGCTTCGGGACAAGTCTCTGAATGTCCTTGAGTGGCCCAGCCAGAGCCGGGAGATAAACCCAATCGAACATCTCTGGAGACCTGAAAATAGCTGTGCAGCGACGCGCCCCATCCAACCTGACAGAGCTTGAGAGGATCTGCAGAGAGGAATGGGAGAAACTCCCCAAATACAGGTGTGCCAAGCTTGTAGCGTCATACACATTAAGACTTTGGCTGTATTCACTGCCAAAGGTGCTTAAACTAAGTACTGAGGGTCTGAATACTTATGTAAATATGATTGTCCAGTTGTTGTTGTTTTTGCTTTGTCATTATGGGGTATTGTGTGTAGATTGATGAGGGAAAAAAACTATTTAATCAATTTTACAATAAGGCTGTAACGTAACAAAATGTCGAAAAAGTCCAGGGGTCTGAATACTTTCCGAATGCACTGTATATAGACAGGTGTGTGCATTTCCAAATCATGTCCAACAAACTTAGTTAGATAGAACCTGCTCTTACCGTGAGAAACAGATTTCCCAATCTTCTTCTCCTCTTCTTCATCTTTAATGTTGACATTCAGCTCCAGTGTTTGACTGCAGTCTCCCAGCTTCACTGATGCCATCTCTGGATCCTGCTTAGCAAACTGGGCTCCACTGTCACAATCAGGACCCAGTGACTGTAGAGTTGGACTCAGTGTGGAAGGAGAGAGGCAGGCTGGGTTTTGTCCTCACTGTTGATGTTACCGGCCTCAGACTTACCTGAATCGGCCAGTAGTAATAAAGAGAAACAGATACAAAAAGTTATTGTCTTGACAGTTCTGGCACTTTCTTTATTCTCTATAAATATTTTCACATTTTTCTTGTTCAATTATCTAATTCAGTCCTTGACTTGGACTGAAATAGGTGCTAATACTCATTTTGGGCGCTGTACTGTTTATATTAAGGTGCAGGAGCTCCACAATACTTTTGAGCTAATACCTAACCTATAGTAGATTAATGCATAAATGACTCAAAATCCATTTAGTACAAGGTTACAGTTTGTTTTAGACAGCACTGTGTGCTAATTTCCTTAAAACTTGTCTTCACTGTATTACTTCAATCAAAAACCAATTGTATTTCCTGTTCACACCATAGCAACATTTATTGATGAAGACAGAAACAACAGAATGTGTCTGAATATTAGTACACATGTAGAAAACTGATAATCATTACATTCTGCTTCAAAACAGTAGTGCGACCGTGAAAATTGTCTCTATCTGATGCACCCGCACTGTCCTCACTGAAGTCCATTGACGCTGACCGAGAGTAGCCGCCATTTTACCAGCTTGGGAATTTTACACAAAACCAATAATATGCTAAACGAACACAGAAATCTCAAATAAATTGATTATTTATGAAATTACCTTGAGAAAATTATGTACATCCACTCAGACAAACCCAAAGTCTCTAGCTATGTGACTTGTAAAATAGTTATCACGTTCTTCACTTGGTTTGACACAAAAATAACACATCAAACCTTTACCAAACGTGATAATACCTTAACGGATGTGTTACCTAGCATGGTATGACATGTTCTTTCGACATTAGAAAGTTTAAACGTGCTATTACATACCTCTAGTAATAAATAGAAACGGACACAAAGGTTATCTTCTTGACTGCACAGTTCAGACGCTTTCTTTATTGTGAAGAATGGTGCACGCCTGCCCGGAACTTCCTGTTCCCCCACTACTAACGGTCCGTGCATTCCGAGATCAGATTACAACATTTCATTAAATTACTAAAAAAAGTGTAAACTGTAGCAATTTATTTCCCTTTATAATTTATTAGCCTAAGCATGACCTACATCCAAATAATTTATCTAGGGTTGGAACCGGTTCAGGGAACAGAACTGAAAAATAACGTTAAAAAGAACCGGAAACTAAAGTGTTCTATACTTTTCAGGAACAGCAGTTATTTTAAAAGCATGTAATCCAGGTAATAACCTTATTTTACTTTCCGGATATTTTTCTCCAGTCCCACAAAATCGCAACAAAGCTCACTCTAGAAACGTATTCCAGTTTCTGCCTGCCAGCTGGAATGGAAATCTTTGCCAGTGGGTGTGCGTGTGGAAACTACCTGCTCCTACCCTCCGAAGCATAGGTTACTGTATCCTACTGACAACGTTACAAGCATGATTCAGAAATTAGGGAGATATGTTTAATTTGAGAAGAATGGATGAACTTTGTCAATGCTAGTTAAGGATACTATAGTCACCACGTTTCACATTGGATTTATTAACGACAAAAAGGTACGACCTCTTTTTAATTATAGTGCTGCACTGCACTTTACAAACAAGGTTGTTAGCTAGCTAGCTAACATTAGCTCTGTTCCAACGTTAAACCAACTCTGTAGTTCCGATAAGCCGACAGAGAAGCAGACGGCCTGACCGATAAACGACAGAGAAGCAGACGGCCTGACCGTTAAGTTGACAGAGAAGCAGACGGACTAACAGAGAAGCCGACAGAGAAGCAGACGGCCTGACAGATAAGCTGACAGAGAAGCAGACGGCCTGACTGTTAAGCTGACAGAGAAGCAGACGGCCTGACAGATAAGCAGACAGAGAAGCAGAGTTCAGGACTGCTCTGAACCAAGTTATGGAGGCCATAGAGGATAATGGTGGAACTGGAGATGATCCGTACAGAGTTCAGGACTGCTCTGAACCAAGTTATGGAGGCCATAGAGGATAATGGTGAAACTGGAGATGATCCGTACAGAGTTCAGGACTGCTCTGAACCAAGTAATGGAGGCCATAGAGGATAATGGTGAAACTGGAGATGATCCGTACAGAGTTCAGGACTGATCTGAACCAAGTTATGGAGGCCATAGAGGATAATGGTGGAACTGGAGATGATCCGTACAGAGTTCAGGACTGCTCTGAACCAAGTTATGGAGGCCATAGAGGATAATGGTGAAACTGGAGATGATCCGTACAGAGTTCAGGACTGCTCTGAACCAAGTTATGGAGGCCATAGAGGATAATGGCCTTTTTACTTCACTTTAATCCAGTCGGTCAATATAGCTAAATGATTGTGCTAGTAAAAAAGGAATGTAGTAGGGAGTCGACGTTAAACCGGCATTTTGATCATTTGTTTAAGGAAAATAATGACCAGTTTGTGTTATTTTGACTTCCAGGAGCGGGTCGAGGAAGAGACTGTGGATGAGGATGGAGCAGCAGCACCTGAATAAACCTAACATAGTTATTCACTTTTAGCTATAAGCAGTTTTACAGTTCTTGATTGGAGTGCAGTGTTCATGTTTTTACTGACTTGTTATTTTGTGAGCTTATTGCTGTGATTTTGTTTACGAATCTATTGTGATACAGTTTATGTAAAAAAAGAACTTATTTTCAGGCATTTTGCATATTTCGTCAGTGGACACCTACCGACAGGACACTGTGTATATGTTCAGGGTAGATTAAATGACGTGTCTTAAGGGTCCTCCCGAGTGGCGCAGTGGTCTAAGACACTGCATCGCAGCTGCGTTGCTACAGATGCTGGTTCGATACCTGTCTGTGTCGCAGCCAGCCACGACCGGGAGACCCATGAGGTGATGTACAATTGTCCGGGTTAGGGGAGGGTTTGGCCAGCCGGAAAGTCCTTGTCCCCATCACACTGTTACGTACAAAAGTTATGTTCCCAGTGGTTACCAGAAACTGCATTTTATGGGGCTCTCAACATACTTTCTGACGTTAAGCAACATTATGAGGTTGACTTAAAAATACACATATTTAACGGTTTAAAATTCCCCACATTTATACGTCCTGAAAAGACTTGGGACATAAGCGGACACCACAGCTACGTAGAAGGAACATTTCACAATAACGTTATCATGACTTATTTAGGGACTAAAATAACTTTGGTCACGTCCTGGAACGTAATTTTGTTAGCTGGGAAAGCTCACTCTAAAAACGTATTCCAGTTTCTGCCTTCCAGCTGGAATGGAAACCTTTGCCAGTGGGTGTGCGTGTGGAAACTACCTGCTCCTCCCCTCTGACGCATAGGTTACTGTATCCTACTGACAACGTTACAAGCATGATTCAGAAATTAGGGAGATATGTTTAATTTGAGAAGAATGGAATAACTTTTTCAATGCTAGTTAAGGATTCTATAGTCACCACGTTTCACATTGGATTTATTAACGACAAAAAGGTAAGACCTGTTATTAATTATAGTGCTGCACTGCACAAACAATGTTGTTAGCTAGCTAGCTAACATTTGCTCTGGTCCAACGTTAAACCAACTCTGAAGTTCAAAGACATTCAAAGTTCCTCCATAGAAGCCGCTCCTCCGTAGGTATAATTCTGTGGGCCTAATTCAGATAATGCAGGTCATAACACGATGCCCAGCTCTTCAATGCAAGCATCCTCTAACGAGCTCTCCTCACCTGCAAAATGTCGCCCCTACACTGTGATTGGCAGCACAGTTTGCTCTTAATGATTTTCCTATACAGATACTCTGTGGTTGTCACGAGAATTTTGTTATCTCAATGGTTCAATCAATCAATCAATCAATTTTATTTTATATAGCCCTTCGTACATCAGCTAATATCTCGAAGTGCTGTACAGAAACCCAGCCTAAAACCCCAAACAGCTAGTAATGCAGGTGTAGAAGCACGGTGGCTAGGAAAAACTCCCTAGAAAGGCCAAAACCTAGGAAGAAACCTAGAGAGGAACCAGGCTATGAGGGGTGGCCAGTCCTCTTCTGGCTGTGCCGGGTGGAGATTATAACAGAACCATGCTAAGATGTTCAAAAATGTTCATAAGTGACAAGCATGGTCAAATAATAATCAGGAATAAATCTCAGTTGGCTTTTCATAGCCGATCATTAAGAGTTGAAAACAGCAGGTCTGGGACAGGTAGGGGTTCCATAACCGCAGGCAGAACAGTTGAAACTGGAATAGCAGCAAGGCCAGGCGGACTGGGGACAGCAAGGAGTCACCACGGCCGGTAGTCCCGACGTATGGTCCTAGGGCTCAGGTCTCTCAGTTGGCTTTTCATAGCCGATCATTAAGAGTTGAAAACAGCAGGTCTGGGACAGGTAGGGGTTTCGTAACCGCAGGCAGAACAGTTGAAACTGGAATAGCAGCAAGGCCAGGCGGACTGGGGACAGCAAGGTGTCAGCATGCCCGGTAGTCCTGACGTATGGTCCTAGGGGCTCAGGTTCTCAGAGAGAAAGAGAGAACGAGAGAATTAGAGAGAGCATACTTAAATTCACACAGGACACTGGATAAGACAGGAGAAGTACTCCAGGTATAACCAACTAACCCCAGCTCCCCGACACATAAACTACTGCAGCATAAATACTGGAGGCTGAGACAGGAGCGGTCCGGAGACACTGTGGCCCCATCCGAAGAAACCCCCGGACAGGGCCAAACAGGAAGGATATAACCCCACCCACTCTGCCAAAGCACAGCCCCCGCACCACTAGAGGGATATCCTCAACCACCAACTTACAATCCTGAGACAAGGCCGAGTATAGCCCACAGAGGTCTCCACCACAGCACAAACCAAGGGGGACGCCAACCCAGACAGGAAGATCACGTCAGTAACTCAACCCACTCAAGTGACGCACCCCTCCTAGGGACGGCATGAAAGAGCACCAGCAAGCCAGTGACTCAGCCCCTGTAACAGGGTTAGAGGCAGAGAACCCCAGTGGAGAGAGGGGAACCGGCCTGGCAGAGACAGCAAGGGCTGTTCGTTGCTCCAGAGCCTTTCCGTTCACCTTCACACTCCTGGGCCAGACTACACTCAATCATAAGACCTACTGAAGAGATAAGTCTTCAGTAAAGACTTAAAGGTTGAGACCGAGTCTGCGTCTCTCACATGGGTAGGCAAACTGTTCCATAAAAATGGAGATCTATAGGAGAAAGCCCTGCCTCCCGCTGTTTGCTTAGAAATTTTAGGGACAATTAGGAGGCCTGCGTCTTGTGACCGTAGCGTACGTATTGGTATGTACGGCAGGACCAACTCGGAAAGATAGGTAGGAGCAAGCCCATGTAACGCTTTATAGGTTAACAGTAAAACCTTGAAATCAGCCCTTGCCTTAACAGGAAGCCAGTGTAGGGAAGCTAGCACTGGAGTAATATGATCAAATTTCTTGGTTCTAGTCAGGATTCTAGCAGCCGTATTTAGCACTAACTGAAGTTTATTTAGTGCTTTATCCGGTAGCCGGAAAGTAGAGCATTGCAGTAGTCTAACCTAGAAGTAACAAATGCATGGATTAATTTTTCTGCATCATTTTTGGACAGAACATTTCTGATTTTTGCAATGTTACGTAGATGGAAAAAAGCTGCCCTTGAAACAGTCTTGATATGTTCGTCAAAAGAGAGATCAGGGTCAAGAGTAACGCCGAGGTCCTTCACAGTTTTATTTGAGACGACTTTACAACCATCAAGATGAATTGTCAGATTTAACAGAAGATCTCTTTGTTTCTTGGGACCTAGAACAAGCATCTCTGTTTTGTCCGAGTTTAAAAGTAGAAAGTTTTCAGCCATCCACTTCCTTATGTCTGAAACACAGGCTTCTAGCGAGGGC
This sequence comes from Coregonus clupeaformis, assembly GCF_020615455.1. Lineage (NCBI taxonomy): Eukaryota > Metazoa > Chordata > Actinopteri > Salmoniformes > Salmonidae > Coregonus > Coregonus clupeaformis. The sequence goes on along the minus strand of NW_025535308.1, from coordinate 40,748 downwards.
AATTTTGGGGCTTCACCATGTTTCATTGAAATGTACAGCTGTGTGTCATCCGCATAGCAGTGAAAGTTAACATTATGTTTTCAAATAACATCCCCAAGAGGTAAAATATATAGTGAAAACAATAGTGGTCCTAAAACGGAACCTTGAGGAACACCGAAATGTACAGTTGATTTGTCGGAGGACAGACCATTCACAGAGACAAACTGATATCTTTCCGACAGGTAAGATCTAAACCAGGCCAGAACTTGTCCGTGTAGACCAATTTGGGTTTCCAGTCTCTCCAAAAGAATGTGGTGATCGATGGTGTCAAAGGCAGCACTAAGGTCTAGTAGCACGAGGACAGATGCAGAGCCTCGGTCTGACGCCATTAAAAGGTCATTTACCACCTTCACAAGTAAGGTTGAAGTCAAACACTTCTTAAATCTTTGAATAATTCCCAGAGGTATAAATCTCTAGTTTAAATAAATTAAACAGACCCCTTACTGCAATGGTCATTCTTTATTCATGAGAGCTCTGAAAATCATACAATGCACAACGTTTTTTATACCTCTACTACGCCCCTAAGTGGGCCAATGAGAAAGCTCCTAGCCCATATTTAGGCAACTGTCACATTTCTCTGTTAGCTTGCACAGCAACCTAGTTGTTTCTTCCTGTATCTAATTCACACTGGTTTCAGAAGACACAAATACTCTGTTGCTGGGCAAATATGCATCTTATACAGGCACATACGGTGGGGACATGTTTCTCAGTGTCTAGTTTCACATCCTGTTTTCTGTTATTGGTTTCACAGTTGCATTCTGCTTGCATAGATAAAACAATAAGCCAAAGCCCTTGTTTTGCTTCTAACTAAGCTAAACACATTTTCATATTGTAGTTTTATGATTCTAACACATTTCACAAAGAATCGGAGTGTAATAATTAGTCATTACCAAATTCTTCTATCAGTGGTTGTCATGATCGTTCGAGGGAGTAGACCAAGGCGCAGCGTGATGAACAAACATATTTTATTCTTCAAAGTGATAATACAAACAAAACAATAAACGATGACGTGACGTCCTAGGTAAACACAACCAACACGGAATAAACCAAAAGGAACAAGATCCCACAACTACTGTGGGTAAACTGGCAGTTTAAATGTGGTTCCCAATCAGAGACAACCAGCCACAGCTGACACTCGTTGCCTCTGATTGAGAACCACACTGGCCAACATAGAAATAGCACACATAGAACTACAACACAGAAACTAAACACATAGAATCTACACACCCTGGCTCAACATATAGAGTCCCCAGAGCCAGGGTGTGACAGTGGTGTACTAGTGTATTTATTCTCCCACTTGGATGTTTTTTATTTTTATTTCACCTTTATTTAACCAGGTAAGCCAGTTGAGAACAGGTTCTCATTTACAACTGCGACCTGGCCAAGATAAAGCAAAGCAGTGCAATAAAAACAACACAGAGTTACATATGGGGTAAAAAACATAAAGTCAAAAATACAACAGAAAATATATATATACAGTGTGTGCAGATGTAGCAAGTTATGGAGGTAAGGCAATAAATAGGCTATAGTGCAAAATAATTACAATAGTATTAACACTGGAATGCTAGATGTGCAAGAGATTATGTGCAAATAGAGATACTGGGATGCAAAAGAGCAAAATAAATAACAATATAGGGATGAGGTAGTTGGGTGGGCTAATTTCAGATGGGCTGTGTACAGGTGCAGTGATCGGTAAGGTGCTCTGACAACTGATGCTTAAAGTTATTGAGGGAGATAAGAGTCTCCAGCTTCAGAGATTTTTGCAATTCGTTCCAGTCATTGGCAGCAGAGAACTGGAAGGAATGGCGGCCAAAGGAGGTGTTGGCTTTGGGAATGACCAGTGAGATATACCTGCTGGAGCGCAGACTACGGGTGGGTGCTGCTATGGTGACCAATGAGCTAAGATAAGGCGGGGATTTGCCTAGCAGTGATTTATAGATGGCCTGGAGCCAGTGGGTTTGACCGACGAACATGTAGTGAGGACCAGCCAACAAGAGCGTACAGGTCACAGTGGTGGGTAGTGTATGGGGCTTTGGAGACAAAACGGATGGCACTGTGATAGACTACATCCAGTTTGCTGAGTAGAGTGTTGGAGGCTATTTTGTAAATGACATCGCCGAAGTCAAGGATCGGTAGGATAGTCAGTTTTACGAGGGCATGTTTGGCAGCATGAGTGAAGGAGGCTTTGTTGCGAAATAGGAAGCCGATTCTAGATTTAACTTTGGATTGGAGATTCTTTATGTGAGTCTGGAAGTTGAGTTTACAGTCTAACCAGACACCTAGGTATTTGTAGTTGTCCACATACTGTAGGTCAGACCCGTCGAGAGTGGTGATTCTAGTCGGGTGGGCGGGTGCCAGCAGCGTTCGATTGAAAAGCATGCATTTAGTTTTACTAGTGTTTAAGAGCAGTTGGAGGCTACTGAAGGACTGTTGTATGGCATTGAAGCTCGTTTGGAGGTTTGTTAACACAGTGTCCAATGAAGGGCCAGATGTATACAAAATGGTGTCGTCTGCGTAGAGGTGGATCTGAGAGTCACCAGCAGCAAGAGCGACATCATTGATATACACGGAGAAAAGTGTCGGCCCAAGAATTGAACCCTGTGGCACCCCCCATAGAGACTGCCATAGGTCCAGGCAACAGGCCCTCAGATTTGACACACTGAACTCTATCTGAGAAGTAGTTGGTGAACCAGGCGAGGCAGTCATTTGAGAAACCAAGGCTATTTAGTCTGTCAATAAGAATGCGGTGGTTGACAGAGTCGAAAGCCTTGGCCAGGTCGATGAAGACGGCTGCACAGTACTGTCTATTATCAATCGCGGTTATAATATCGTTTAGGACCTTGAGCGTGGCTGAAGTGCACCCATGACCAGCTCGAAACCGGATTGCATAGCGGAGAAGGTACGGTGGTATTCGAAATGGTCGGTGATCTGTTTGTTAACTTGGCTTTCAAATACTTTCGAAAGGCAGGGCAGGATGGATATAGGTCTGTAGCAGTTTGGATCTAGAGTGTCACCCCCTTTGAAGAGGGGGATGACCGCGGCAGCTTTCCAATCTCTGGGGATCTCAGACGTTATGAAAGAGAGGTTGAACAGACTAGTAATAGGGGTTGCGACAATTTCGGCGGCTAGTTTTAGAAAGAAAGGGTCCAGATTGTCTAGCCCAGATGATTTGTAGGGGTCCAGATTTTGCAGCGCTTTCAAAACATCAGCTGTCTGAATTTGTGTGAAGGAGAAGCGGGGGGGGCATGGGCGAGTTGCAGCGGAGGGTGCAGAGTTGGTGGCCGGGGTAGTGGTAGCCAGGTGGAAAGCATGGCCAGCCGTAGCAAAATGCTTGTTGAAATTCTCGATTATTGTAGATTTATCGGTGGTGATAGTGTTTCCTAGCCTCAGTGCAGTGGGCAGCTGGGAGGAAGTGCTCTTATTCTCCATGGACTTTACAGTGTCCCAAAACTTTTTTGGAGTTAGTGCTACAGGATGCAAATTTCTGTTTGAAAAAGTTAGCCTTTGCTTTCCTGACTGCTTGTGTATATTGGTTCCTAACTTCCCTGAAAAGTTGCATATCGCGGGGGGCTATTTGATGCTAATGCAGTACGCCACAGGATGTTATTGTGCTGGTCAAGGGCAGTCAAGTCTGGGGAGAACCAGGGGCTATATCGGTTCTTAGTTCTGTATTTTTTGAATGGGTGTCACTTCCACAAGCTTTAAATTGAGGGCCAGGTTGTCAGGATGGGTAATGTACTGTACACATTAAGTACAAGTACTCCTAAAGATACACTTAATTTTAACTAGCTAATTCCTGTGTAACAACTAGTAATTACATTGTACTTGGCTAACATTACATGTACTATGCTTTGAAATAGGGTCTTATTCTTCATCTGGGACATGTATTTGGGACTTGTATCACACTATTATTATTATGGATCCCCGGGGATCCAGCAAAATTAAGGCAGTTCATACAATTTAAAAAACATTACAATACATTCACAGATTTCACAACACACTGTGTGCCCTCAGGCCCCTACTCCACCACTACCACATATCTACAGTACAAAAATCCATGTGTACGTGTGTGTATAGTGCGTATGTTATCATGTGTGTATGCATGTGTCTGCACCTATGTTTGTGTTGCTTCACAGTCCCCGCTGTTCGATAAGGTGTTTTTTAAAAATCTAATTGTGCTACTTGCATCAGTTACTTGATGTGGAATAGAGTTCCATGTAGTCATGGCTCTATGTAGTACTGTGCACCTCTCATAGTCTGTTCTGGACTTGGGGACTGTGAAGAGACCTCTGGTGGCATGTCTTGTAAGGTATGCATGGGTGACCGAGCTGTGCGCCAGTAGCTCAAACAGACAGCTCGGTGCACCCAACATGTCAACACCTCTCATAAACACAAGTAGTGATGAAGTCAATCTCCCCTCCACTTTGAGCCATGAGAGATCGACATGCATATTATTAATCAGCCGTGCTGCCCTGTTCTGAGCCAATTGCAATTTTCTTAAGTCCTTTTTTGTGTCACCTGACCACACGACTGTACAGTAGTCCAGGTGTGACAAAACTAGGGCCTGTAGGACCTGCCTTGTTGATAGTGTGGTTAAGAAGGTAGAGCAGCGCTTTATTATGGACATATTTCCACAATTACTACCAGGTACATGTTATTACATACACAAAAAATGTATGCACGCACGACTGTAAGTCGCTTTGGATAAAAGCGTCTGCTAAATGGCATATTATTATATTATTATTATTTTATTATTACATTGTAACTATGTGTCATTACAGTTAACTACAATACTTGTTTACAGTGTAGTTACACATGTAATTACACTGTAATAAGGACCCCATAAAAGTAAGTGTTACCGGCATCTCTTCTTTATGTATACGTTGATGTGCTTTAAGAAACCCTAGAGCACCCCTGTGGAAATCTAATTAGCATCATAATAACAATCCCCATCAAAATCTGTCTGTTTAAGCTAGAGATGTATTTTTTGCATGGGCTGCGTCTCAATCCACCACATCCTCTGAGGTCGGCCTTCCTCATCTGCGGTGGAAGAACTACAGTGTTGTTTGTCAGACCAGGAGACTTCTGTCTGTAGCGTCCGAGAAGTTTGGCCTACACATCTAAAGGTGAGACTCACCAACAAGTTCATGTCTGTTGTTTCGCTCTAGGACGCCTACAAGTGTCTGACGGTAGCAGGTACCAGTTTAAAACATTTGTGGAAGTAAATATTGAATATGTTTGACTTATCTTTCTTAATATAGAACAGAAACTTAAAAACCAACTTCCCTCTGAAAATGATTAGCAATATCATCCCCCACTCACTATCACAAGGGTTAGCAAATGTCAGGGTCAATTCCATTTCAATTACAGTCAATTCACAAAGTAACCCAAATTCCAATTCCACATTTTCCTCATTCATTTACAGATGGATACAATGCTGATTGGCAATGATGTTTAGATATCCTGTGGCATTCAAAAGTTGCTGCACTTTTATCAAGAGAACCAATATGTGCCATGAAAATACACCATCAACACCAGCCTGAAACACTGACACACAGCATGGATGCATGTACTCATGTTTTTTTCCATACCTTAGTCCTCCCATCAGTACAAAACTCATCAAATCAGGCAATGCTTTTCAAATTCTCCATAGCCCACTGTAACTGCAGTTTCTTGCTGAAAGCTAATGGGGATCTATAAGAAATACACAAAAACTACATCATTAAGGATCATAGCATTCAGTCAATGTCATGGAAATAGCAGGTGTCCATAATGTTTTGTACACACAGTGTATGTTGTGTCTAACAGCTCATTCCCACAGAAAACTGCAGAAGGAATCAGTACAACCCAGTCAACCATCAGACTCCATTGTGAGACGCCTCAAAGAGGATATTCAACCCTAAGGGCAAATCCAAGGTCATCTCAATATCTTTACAGTAGAAGCTATCTAAGCACACCAAAACTGACAAGGTGCACACTGAAGTAAAGATAGAATGTTAACCTACAACGCTCCCTTTCCTCTGCACAGTTCTCTCACAGTGAGAAACAATAGGATTACAATAGAGTGTTCTACGCTTTCTTCATTTGATCCAATTAACTGTTACCACTTCTTTTATGAGATGAGAATTAAGTGGAGTGACTAATCTTAGCTGGTCTGAGAGAACTGATGAGGATTTCACCTTTATACATTGGTTTCTTTTTAAGGTGCCCATTTGAGAAAAACTCTTTCCACAGTCAGAGCAGGAGTAAGGCTTCTCTCCTGTGTGTGTTCTCTGATGACCTTTTAGCTCAGTTGATGTTGTGAAGCATTTTACACAATTAGAGCAGGAGTAAGGCTTCTCTCCCTGTGTGTGTTCTCTGATGAACTATTAACTAATTTGATGTTCTGAAGCATTTTACACAGTCAGAGCTGGAGTAAGGCTTCTCTCCTGTGTGTGTTCTCTGATGAACTTTTAGCCCAGTTGATGTTCTGAAGCATTTTACACAATCAGAGCAGGAGTAAGGCTTCTCCCCTGTGTGTGTTCTCTGATGAACTTTTAGCCCAGCTGATGTTGTGAAGCATTTTACACACTCAGAGCAGGAGTAAGCCTTCTCTCCTGTATGTATACGTTCATGTGTTTTTTAAGTGGCCCAGTCGAGAGAAACTCTTTCCACAGTCAGAGCAGGAGTAAGGCTTCTCTCCTGTGTGTATAAGTTCATGTGTTTTTAAGTGTCCCAGTTGAGAGAAACTAGCCCCACAGTCAGAGCAGAAGTAAGGCTTCTCTCCTGTGTGTGTTCTCTGATGAACTTTTAGCTCAGTTGTTGTTTTAAAAAAAATGTCCACAGTCAGAGCAGTAGTAAGGCTTCTCTCCTGTGTGTGCTCTCTGATGAACTTTTAGCTTAGTTGATGTTTTGAAGCATTTTACGCAATTAGAGCAGGAGTAAGGCTTCTCTCCTGTATGTATACGTTCATGTATTTTTAAGTGGCCCAGTCGAGAGAAACTCTTTCCACAGTCAGAGCAGGAGTAAGGCTTCTCTCCTGTGTGCACTCTGTGATGAATTGTCAGAGCCTTTGATGTTGTGAAATTCTTCCCACAGTCAGTACAGGAAAACAGATTCTCTCCTGTGTGTATTTTTAGGTGTATTTTTAACTTTGATAGAATTGAAAAACTCTCCTCACAATGTGGGCAGTGGTGAGACCTCTTAGCTCTGTGATCTTCCTGCTGTTGCTCTCTGGATGTAGAGAATGTCTCAACATGGTCTCCTGTGTGAACAATATCAGAAGAACCAGTCAGTTGGTGGATTATACATGTCAATCAAGTATATTTTATGAAGCCCTTTTTACATCAGAAGTTGTCACAAAGTGCTTTACAGAAACCCAGCCTAAAACCCCAAAGAACAAGCAATGCAGGTGTAGAAGCCATATCATCCTCCACTCACTATCACAAGGGTTAGTAACTACACACACTCATTTAATAGAACTTTAAAACATTGGCAGTTTGTCTACTTGACTTCTTTAGTCTACTCTCTGAGCACTCCAGATAGCCCAGTGAATAAAACACATGCTGCAAATACTGGTGTAAAACCATGCAAGGGTCAGTAGCATGAAATAATATCTACCTTCTCATTGAAACAGTTCATCATGAAACAGTTCTACTGCAACTTTTCATGCACAGTGAGAAGTTGGAACGAATAACACAAACTTAGTTAGATAGAACCTGCTCTTACCATGAGAAACAGATTTCCCAATCTTCTCCTCCTCTTCTTCATCTTTAATGTTGACATTCAGCTCCAGTGTTTGACTGCAGTCTTCCAGCTTCACTGATGCCATCTCTGGATCCTGCTTAGCAAACTGGGCTCCACTGTCACAATCAGGACCCAGTGACTGTAGGTTTGGACTCAGTGTGGAAGGAGAGAGGCAGGCTGGGTTTGTCCTCACTGTTGATGTTACCGGCCTCATACTTAATTCTAGTCGTCCTGTAGTAACAATGAGAAACAGACACAAAAAGTTATTGTCTTGACAGTTCTGGCACTTTCTTTATTCTCTAAAAATATACTCATCTTGTTAAATTATCTAATTCAGTGCTTGACTTGGACTGAAATAGGTGCCGGTACTCATTTTGGGTGCCGGTACTGTTTATATTTAGGTGCAGGAGCTCCACAATACTGTTGAGATAATATTCTATAAGAGGAACATGAGCTCAAGCACTAGATATTTGAGGTGCCGGTACTTAACCTAACCACCTACTCATTCAAGTGGTTCTTTATTTTTTACATTGTATAACAATAGTGAAAACATCACAACTATGAAATAACACATATGTAACCAAAAAAAGTGTTAAACAAATCAAAATATATATCTTATAGTTGAGATTCTTTAAAGTAAGCAACCTTTGCCTTGATGACAGCTTTGCACACTCTTGGCATTCTCTCTACCAGCTTCATCTGGTATTCACCTGTAATGCATTTCAATTAACAGGTGTGCCTTGTTAAAAGTTAATTTGTGGAATTTCTTAATGCGCTTGAGCCAATCAGTTGTGTTGTGACAAGGTAGGGGTGGTATAGAGAAGATAGCCCTATTTGGTAAAAGACCAAGTCCATATTATTGCAAGAACAGCTCAAATAAGCAAAGAGAAACAACAGTCCATCATTACTTTAAGATTCTTCAAGTGCAGTCGCAAAAACCATCAAGCGCATTGATGAAACTGGCTCTCATGAGAACCGCCACAGGAAAGGAAGACCCTGAGTTACCTCAGCTGCAGAGGATAAGTTCATTAGAGTTACCAGCCTCAGAAAGTACAGCCCAAATAATTGCTTCACAGAGTTCAAGTAACAGACACATCTCAACATCAACTGTTAAGAGGAGACTGCGTGAATCAGGCCTTCATGGTGGAATTGTTGCAAGGAAACCACTACTAAAGGACACCAACAAGACAAAGAGACTTGCTTGGGCCAAAAAACATGAGCAATGGACATTAGACCGGTGGAAATCTGTCCTTTGGTCTGATGTGTCCAAATTTGAGATTTTGGTTCCAACCGCAGTGTCTTTGTGAGACACAGAGTAGGTGAACGGATGATCTCTACATGTGTGGATCCCACCGTGAAGCATGGAGGAGGTGGTGTTACGGTGCTTTTCTGGTGATTTATTTAGAATTCAAGGCACACTTAACCAGCATGGCTACCACAGCATTCTGCAGCGATACTCCATCCCATCTGGTGTGCGCTTAGTGGGATTATCATTTGTTTTTCAACAGGACAATGACCCAACACAACTCCAGACTGTGTAAGGGCTATTTGACCAAGAAGGAGAGTGATGGAGTGCTGCATCAGATGACCTGGCCTCCACAATCAACCGACCTCAACCCAATTGAGATGGTTTGGGATGAGTTGGACCACAGAGTGAAGGAAAAGCAGCCAACAAGTGCTATGCTGTGAACTTCTTCAAGATTGTTGGGAAAGCATTCCAGTGTGCAAATCTGTCATCAAGGCAAAAATCTAAAATATATTTTGATTTGTTGAACACTTATGGTTACTACACGATTCCATATGTGTTATTTTATAGTTTAGATGTCTTCACTATTATTCTACAATGTAGAAAATAGTAAAAATTAAGAAAAACCCTTAAATAAGTAGGTGTGTCCAAACGTTTGACTGGTGCTGTATATTTGCCACTGCTTGACTAAAAAAAAGAACTTATAGTTAGATAGAACATGCTCTTACCATGAGAAACAGATTTCCCAATCTTCTCCTCCTCTTCTTCATCTTTAATGATGACATTCAGCTCCAGTGTTTGACTGCAGTCTTCCAGCTTCACTGATGCCATCTCTGGATCCTGCAGTAAACTGGGCTCCACTGTCACAATCAGGACCCAGTGACTGTATGTTTGGACTCAGTGTGGAAGGAGAGAGGCAGGCTGGGTTTGTCCTCACTGTTGATGTTACCGGCCTCAGACTGAATCGACCAGTAGTAATATAGAGAGCACAGACACAAAAGTTAGTGTTGACAGTTCTGGCACTTTCTTTATTCTCTAAAAATATTTTCACTTTTTTCTTGTTCAATTATCTAATTCAGTGCTTTACTTGGACTGAAATAGGTGCCAATACTCATTTTGGGTGCCGGTACTGTTTATATTAAAGTGCAGGAGCTCCACAATACTTTTGAGCTAATACCTAACCTGTAGTAGATAAATGCATAAATGACTCAAAATCCATTTAGTACAAGGTTATAGTTTGTTTTAGACAGCACTGTGTGCTATTTTCCTGAATAAACTTGTCTTCACTGTATTACTTCAATCAAAAAACAATTGTATTTCCTGTTTACACCATAAAAAAACATTTATTGATAAAGACTGAAACTAGTGAATGTGTCTGAATATTAGTACACATGTAGAAAACTGATAATCATTACATTCAACTTCAAAACAGTAGTGCGACCGTGAAATTGTCTCCGATGCACCCGCACTGTCCTCACTGAAGTCTGTTGACGCTGACCGAGAGTAGCCGCCATTTTACCAGCTTGGGAATTTTACACAAAACCAATAACATGCTAAACGAACTCAGAAATCTCAAATAAATTGATTATTTATCAACTAAAATGAGAAATGTATGTACATCCACTCAGACAAACCCAAAATCTCTAGCTATGTGACTTGTAAAATAGTTTTTATCACGTTCTTTCACTCACTCGGTTTGAAACAAAAAAAAAACATCAAACGTTTACCAAACGTGATAATACATTAACGGATGTGTTACCTAGCATGGTATGACATGTTCTTTCGACATTAGAAAGTTTAAACGTGCTATTACATACCTGTAGTAATAAATAGAAACGGACACAAAAGTTATCTTCTTGACTGCACAGTTCTGGCGCTTTCTTTGTTGTGAAGAACGTGGGATGGGCGCGCCTGCCGGAACTTCCTGTTCCCCCACTACCACAGAGCAACGGTCCGTGCATTTCGGGTTCCTTGGGACGGCCCTACCAGTGTTGCCAACTCATTTTCAGGAGAAGTTGCTAGAGGCAGGTCGATTTGTTGCTAAAAGTTATGATTTGACATTTGTTCGTTTAGATTTGTTTGTTTATTATCACATATTTGTATTTGTAAAAGTAATATAAACACATAACATGTATATGATCAGATTGTTTTATTTATAAACACAACACATTTAATTATTAAACAATTACACATTACACATTATGGAACAATTACATTTGATTTATATTCTTATTAACTAGTAGTGTATTGGTAGTTAGTTAACATGCTACCTAACTGATCAACAATTATAGGTACAAGCTAATAACAAGGTATATATGCTATCTTATTGAACAAGCAATTTAACTCAAATAATGATGTGTGCGCTAGGCATCTCTCTCCAGCTCTCTCCAGGTTGTTGTGCTGCTTGGCTGGCCTGCTGCTGCCTGTGCACGAGCTGAGCGCCTGCTGCTGACGTCACTCACAATGCACTTTTGCAGCCAGCCATGTGTGTTGTGACTGAGTGTGTGACAGATAAAATTGTTTCAGTGTCATTTAAAGGTAAAATGTGTGCATTTTAGTGTTTGGGTTCGATCCCAGGCTGTGTCACAACCAGCCGTGACCAGGAGTCCCATAGGGCGGCGCACAATTGGCCCAGCGACATCCGGGTTAGGGTAGGGTTTGTCCCAGGGGAGCTTTACTTGGCTCATCACACTCTTGCAACTCCTTGTGGCGGGCTGGGCGCCTGCAGGCTGACTTCAGTCGTCAGTTGAACAGTGTTTCCTCCGACACATTGGTATGGCTGGCTTCCGGGTTATGGGCGTTATGAAGAGCTGTTTGGCAGGTCATGTTTCGGAGGACGAATGACTCCACCTTCGCTCTCCCGAGCCCATTGGGGAGGTGCAGCGATGAGAAAAGATCGTAATTGGATCGCAATTGGACATCAAGAAATTGGGGAGAAAAAGGGGCAAAACTATTTAAACACTTGAGTAAATGAGGGATACGAAGTATATTGAAAGCAGGTGCTTCTACACAGGTGTGGTTCCTGAGTTAATTAAGCAATTAACATTGTATCATGCTTAGGGTCATGCATACAAAATGCTGGGCAGGCCATTTTTTTGGCCCCCATATGATGACAATGCCCCCATCCACAGGGCATGAGTGCCTGAATCGTTTGATGAAAACTATACAAACCATATGCCATGGCCGTCACAGTCACCAGATCTCAACCAAATTGAACACTTATGGGAGATTCTGGAGCGGCTCCTGACACAGCATTTTCCACCACCATCAACAAAACACCAAAGGATGGAATTTCTTGAGGAAGACTGGTGTCGCTTCCCTCCAATAGAGTTCAGACACTTGTAGAATCTATGCCAAGGTGCATTGAAACTATTCTGCCTCATGGTGGCTCAATGCCCTATTAAAATACACTATGTTGGTGTTTCCTTTATTTTGGCAATTACATGTAGATCCACACATGTTATTGTCTATATCATGCAGAATTGTCATCTCATTGTTCCTTAGGGAGCTCGTTCTATAATACAGACGTTGGTGATTTCTGTCCCAGGTAGTTGCAAAAATCAGGTAACTTTCTCCAAATTCCCTTGTTTTCCAGAAAACCCGGTTGGAAGGTTTCCTGAATCAGGAGGGAATAAACAGTAAATCTGGAATCTTCAAACAGGATTTCTGGAAAACCTGGGGATTATGGGAAAGTTGGTGGATTTTTGCAACCCTAGTCCCAGGAGACTGAACTGTGGGCACGTTTTTATTCCTGCCCAGCACAAACATCTCATTCAACTAATCATGGTCTTCCATTTAGACCCCAATAGTTGAGTGAAGTGTTAGTAGAGTGCTGGAACCTGGACACTCCTGTGTAAACTGTGGCTGTCTGACTACAATTGTCTAAATACAGGTGCCATGTTTTCTTTTGCTAATCCATGCAGGTTTGTCATCTCATAAGGAGTGGAGAAGCCCTATGCACCATAAACCTTAATACTGGAGTAACTTCCTGTCAGAGAAACTGTGATTATAGGGTTAGACAGGAGGCCCTGGGCCAATGGGAGGTCACAGGTGAGGGCTTGGGGGTCAGAGAGAGTGGGCGTGTCATGAGCCTCTCACTCCACCGGGTTACCACCTTAATTTTCTTCCACTCTGCTCACCACTCTCTCTACTCAGCCTAACTAGCTCCACCTGTCCCTGCTCTGCTCGGCTCTAATTACTCTGCCAGCTGCGCTGCATTACCCACTAACCTCTCCCAGTATTTATAGCCCTGTCTTTCAGCTCTCCTTTGTCAGATCGTCTGCAAAGCTCACACCCGGAACCTGTTTGCTCGCGCTTCTGGCTCACCCTGGTTTTGTGACCCCCGGACCTGCCTGGTTTTTTGGATACTCTTCTGCCTCAGGAGATCCAGACCTGCTTCTGCCATTACGACTCCTGACTACTCTTCAATCCCGGTAACTCTGACCAGCCTTCTGCCTTGCTACTACGTATTTTGGATTTCCCTTGAACTGTACTGCTGCCTGGTTTCATTCCGCCCGTTGTGTCTGTGTTTCCTCCCCCCAGGACTTCTGGACCACCAACCACCGGCGTCATCGGACGCATCGCTGCCACTGGGGGAGGCACAGACCCAGCACATCGGACGGGATAACCCCTGGAGCCTTCACTCACTCCCCTACATCCCTTTCCCCTTAAGTTTAAATAAACTTTCTGGTGTGACGCAATTGTGGTCCTCTTGTCGTCTGTCTGAACCGTGACAGTACGATCTGACCATCATGGACTCAGCGCACACTTCCCCCGACATGGAAACCGAAGAACCTGAGCAACCCACCGCCATGCTACGCCTGGAACACACTGAGAGAGAGCTAGGCCGCATGAGCGGCGACATCACCTCTCTGCTTCAGGTCGGCCACCAACAGCATCAGCAGTTCCAGCAGCACCAGCAGCAGTCCCAGCAGCAGCAACAACAACTCGCCATGATCATTCAACTCCTCACCAACCTGACCCCCAGCCAGTCTGCCCACCAGCCCTGCCCCCGAGTTACCTGCCCCGGTCATTGCAGCCGCTGCTCCGGAACCCAAGATTGGAAACCCCGAGCGGTTCAACGGCGATTCAACCCAGGTCCGGCCATTCCTGACTAGCTGCCGACTTCAGTTCTCCTTGCAGCCAAGGACCTTCGCCACGGAGGGGGCTAAAGTTGGGTATGCCATCACTCACCTGACGGGCCGAGCTCGACTCTGGGGAACAGCAGAGTTCGAACGTCAAACCCCCGCATGTGCAACCTTCGACCGGTTTGCCGAGGAGATGCTGAAGGTGTTTGACCTGGATTCACCAACCGCAGAGGCGTCTCGTGAACTGTTCAGTATTCGACAAGGCAGACGTACAGTCGCAGACCATTCCATCGACTTCCGAACCCTGGCTAGACGAAGTTCTTGGAACACACCATCGTTGGTGGACGCGTTCTTCCATAGTTTGGCTGACTATATCAAGGACGAGTTGGTCTCCCATGAACTGCCTTCCACTCTTGATGAAGCCATCGCACTGACTGTCAGGATCGACAGAAGGATACAGACCCGTCGTCGTGAGAGGGGGCGCCAAGGTCCACCTACTACCGGCATTCGGAGAGATCCGACTGGGCTCCTGTCATCTACTGCCACTCACCCAGTTCAGCTTGATCAGTCTGAGCCTATGGAGATTGGGCGAGCCTCTCTCACTCCTGCAGAGCGCCAGCGACGCTTCACCTCAAACCTCTGCCTCTATTGTGGAGGTGATGGACATCGTGTGGTAACCTGCCCTTTAAAGGGCCGAAGCTCACCGGGCATAGGGGGAGTCCGGTTGAGTTCAATGACCATCCAGTCCTCCGACCGCAAACCCCTGCTGCAAGTTCACCTCCGCCTCCCTGACTCAACTCACACCCTGGCTGCTCTGGTGGATTCTGGCGCCGAAGCCAACATAATGGACATCAAGCTGGCACGCCAACTGGGACTGGAGAACCTCCGTTTGACACCTCCTATTCCTGCCCGGGCACTGGACGGACACTTACTCGGATCGGTCACTCATGTCACGGCCCCGGTCTCGATGGGTCTGTCCGGAAACCATCAAGAAACTATCCAGTTTCACCTGCTCCCCTCTCCAGGCCAACCCCTCATCCTGGGTTACCCATGGCTCCGCCCGGCACAACCCTCAGCTCGACTGGGTGACCGGGGTGATCAGGGAGTGGGGAGAGGACTGCCACCGAACCTGCCTGCTTGCCGCCGCACTACCCCCTCGGCCAGTACCTACTAACTCCGCTCCTGACCCCTCCAAGGACCCTGTGTCGATTCTGCCAAGTCCCTGCATCGTTGCAGCTCTGACCTGGGCTGTTGAGGAACAGGTGCTGGAGGCTCTCCGTAACCAGCCAGGTCCCAGCACTTGCCCAGCTGACCGCCTTTTTGTCCCCGAAGACCTGAGGTCCCAGGTCGTTCAGTGGGGACATGACTCCCGCCTAGCTTGTCACCCTGGCTCCACCCGCACTTACAACCTGCTCGCCCAGAGGTTCTGGTGGCCCTCTCTGAGGAAGGATGTACGGGAATTCGTCCAAGCCTGCCCCATCTGCAACCAACACAAGTCGTCCTGCCAGCCCCCAGCCGGATTGCTGCAGCCCCTGCCTGTGCCCAGGAGTCCGCTGGTCCCTGCTGCGCCTTGTCCTCCTCCTCCACGGCTCGTCGATGGTGGTCTGGTTTACACCGTCCGCCGCCTGCTTCGGTCCAGACGGAGGGGTAGGGGTCTCCAGTACCTCATTGACTGGGAGGGCTATGGACCTGAGGAAAGGACCTGGGTGCCAGCTAGTCGGATTGTGGATAGGACTCTCATCACCGCTTTCCACCAACGGCATCCTGATCAACCTGCAATCCGTAGGGGCCGCCCCAGAGGGGTCTCTAACCGTCCTGCCCGCTCGGCTTCCTGTCCTGTGCCTGATCCGGTCTCGGGACCTGTCCCATCTCCCGACCACGGCCCTCCGGCTTCCTCCGAGGATGAGGACGTTCACTCGGACCGTTCGGAGGAGTTCTAGCCCTCCTCCGGCTCCCTCCTCCCGCCCGGCGTGGTGTTGCTCTTGGGACTTCTGGGGCCGTCCCTTGGGGGGTTCTGTCATGAGCCTCTCACTCCACCGGGTTACCACCTTAATTTTCTTCCACTCTGCTCACCACTCTCTCTACTCAGCCTAACTAGCTCCACCTGTCCCTGCTCTGCTCGGCTCTAATTACTCTGCCAGCTGCGCTGCATTACCCACTAACCTCTCCCAGTATTTATAGCCCTGTCTTTCAGCTCTCCTTTGTCAGATCGTCTGCAAAGCTCACACCCGAACCTGTTTGCTCGCGCTTCTGGCTCACCCTGGTTTTGTGACCCCCGGACCTGCCTGGTTTTTGGATACTCTTCTGCCTCAGGAGATCCAGACCTGCTTCTGCCATTACGACTCCTGACTACTCTTCAATCCCGGTAACTCTGACCAGCCTTCTGCCTTGCTACTACGTATTTTGGATTTCCCTTGAACTGTACTGCTGCCTGGTTTCATTCCGCCCCGTTGTGTCTGTGTTTCCTCCCCCCAGGACTTCTGGACCACCAACCACCGGCGTCATCGGACGCATCGCTGCCACTGGGGGGAGGCACAGACCCAGCACATCGGACGGGATAACCCCTGGAGCCTTCACTCACTCCCTACATCCCTTTCCCCTTAAGTTTAAATAAACTTTCTGGTGTGACGCAATTGTGGTCCTCTTGTCGTCTGTCTGAACCGTGACAGGGCGTGTTTGTTTAACATGGCCCGGTGCCCCGGGTGGGTGGAGTTTGCACATTTTAGACCATTCCATTGGTCCTTATGTGAAATCTCCACCAATCTGGGGCACCGAGCCATGCAAAACGAACTGACCCAGTAAAAGGGGACATTACAGACATGAAGATAGAACTCCCCCAACACTCCTCACATTGAGTTGCTGCGTCTGATTTAAAGGACCCCTTATAGTCCTCAATAATCAACAATGTAATACTTATTACAGGTTAACTCTCTTGCTTTCTTTCAAGCACACTCAGTACTTCTATCCATCCCTCTCCAGGTGCCAGAGACAGAACATTCCAAGGACCTCCAGAGCCTTCTGACCAATTACCTGCCATCTCTCCAGAGCACAGAGAAGTAGGCTCCATTTGTAATAGTATACTGATGCACGTTACTAGTGCTGTCTGTGTGATATAGCAGATAATCAAGGTCTTCACTAGTGCTGTCTGTGTGATATAGCAGATAATCAAGGTCTTCACTAGTGCTGTCTGTGTAATATAGCAGATAATCAAGGCCTTCACTACTGCTGTCTGTGTGATATAGCAGATAATCAAGGTCTTCACTAGTGCTGTCTGTGTGATATAGCAGATAATCAAGGTCTTCACTAGTGCTGTCTGTGTGATATAGCAGATAATCAAGGTCTTCACTAGTGCTGTCTGTGTGATATAGCAGATAATCAAGGTCTTCACTAGTGCTGTCTGTGTGATATAGCAGATAATCAAGGTCTTCACTAGTGCTGTCTGTGTGATATAGCAGATAATCCAGGGTCCCTGGTTGGGTTTACTGTACTTCAGAACTCATGCTCTCTCCCTCGAAAAGTCTCCCAGACTGTTCTTCCCCCTGTCCCCAGGTGTCTGCTGAGACATGGAACTCCAGAGCAGCACATCAAAAAACATGCCATCCTGTTGCCAGCTGTCAGCAGGCCGTTCCCTGAGGAAGGATGCAACGGTCAAGGCTTTCAATGGTCACATTTGGGGGATGACTAAATGCAAAATAACTTTTTTCATAGCATGTTGGTCTTCACATTTTTACTATGGTAACTTAAACAACATGCAGACTTTATCAACCAAGACATAGCTTATAGCTTATGATTAAAAAGTTCAAAAATCATGTCTCATGTCCAGGGTGAATAACACTTTTATTCATGTATATCAGACATCACATACGTCAACTAAAATATACACTGAATGCTCAAAATATTAGGAACACCTGCTCTTTTCATGACAGACTGACCAGGTGAATGCTTTGACTAATGACTAAAAGTCCCAACTGGACAAGTCCAGAAATTAAAAATGTAAAAGTCCTTGAGGAACGGTCCATGGTCAACCCACGGCAGGCACGCTCTGAGGGATCCAATCCAGTGTTTGCAGCAGGCCTCTCCTGGGTTGTGTTGTACTCAGTGAAAAAGAGAGATTGTCCGATTGCGCCGTAGGGCCAAGTATAATAAACTGCAATACCTCTCCAAAAATTATAAAACTAAATCACAATGAAGCAACAAAAGAACTAAGGAAATGAGGAAATGAGTATAATCATATCAAAGCAAAAACAAACAATAATGGGGAAATCAATAAGGCTTGATACTGTCATTTCAACCTAAATAAATGGAGAAACGGGACAGTGGCTCAAGTAATGTTATCTGGTATCAACAAAGGTCAACGTCTATTCAGGAAAGTTCAGGTTCTCAATGGTCTCTGTCGTAAGAGCCAGTGGAGAGACACTAGTGACTCAAATAGTTCAGATGTGAGCTGGGAGTGAGTGTTCAGGCATAAAAGTCTCTATAATCCACAATAACTTGTCGAGTGCGATCCAAAGGAATTTGCCTCAGTTGTTAGTCTATAGTGGTGCGGATGGAAAGAAGGGTAGGCTACTTCACTTAGGGAATGGTGAATGTGCATTAACGAGTGTAGCACAAAGCAGTAGAGAATGTTGTAATTATTCATAATTAGGTTTTAGATTAGGTGACTGAGGACATAAGGACATGTATATGTCTATTTATCTACTCAAAACATGTCACTACACCTTTACACCACCATTGGGACAAGACAATTTGACAGCCACCAGTATCCTCTACAATGCATATGTGATGTATTGAAACACTTAGACACTAAAAACACCCCCTTTATTTAATTTGAAACAAGGTTAATTGTCTAGCTAATCACTCTCACTTCTTTATTCCACATGCAGGACTTAGTCTGCAGTGGGTTGTCTGGTTGTGGGTAGGGAAACAGCTAATTATAGGCTAGCTAGTAGCTTCGTTAAGTTTTGGTTGCAGCACTCTGAATAATTATAGCTAGTTTGCTAAGCTTTGATCAGCATGAATATCCGAAAATTGCTGGGCAGTGCAACCAACTGACAAGTTCTTTGTTCTTCAAAGGTATGGCGGGCCTTTGTCAGCACTGCCGACTGTGCTATTGGCACTGAAACATGATTAACATTTTTGGGGCATCTACAGCAATGTGCCAAAAATGTGTTCGTCAACCTGAAGAACGTATTCAGTGAACACAGACTCTGAACACAGAGCATGTTACATCAACGAAAAGCCCAGCTGGCATTTGAGAGACCTGAGAAGTCCATTTAGCCAGGAAGGAGAATGGAATCTGAAACTTCTCATGGAATGATTTATTCATTGGTTTTCCCTCATGTAAGCCTATTTGTTGTTTGGCACATTGTTTAATGTATAGTAGGCCTTTGCTTTTCACTTCAATGCATAATTAATTTGCATTACACACAGTCGATGTGTGATAGGCTACTGTAAAAGTTACTATGGAAACGATGCAGCCTAGTTTTTCACCCCTCCCTGTTCTCTCGCTATAGTGTGTGTGTGTCTGTGTGTGTGTGTGTGTGTATGTGTGTGTCTGTGTGTGTGTGTCTCTGTGTGTGTGTGTTGCTCTATGAATGGGCATTTACTCTTATTTGTGGCAGATTGAAATGAGCTACTGTCATGTAGGAAATGTAACATCAGCTCTGAATATAGAATACGCACTTAGTTTGATTTAGTTATCTTTTCTGAAACTCTCCCACAGAGAGAAGTGGCAGCTTGGCTTACTGTAGGTTACGCTCATTGCTTAGTGTCACATTCTACAGAAATGTAGCCTATAGCTCTAATTATTGAAATTCATGCTATGAAGCCTGTACAATGTTTGATAGCCTAGTGGCACTCATCCTGTCCAGCTGATCTGTGTGTGTTGATAGACACAAATGATGTGTAGGCCTACGACAGATATGGTTGTTGATAGACACAAATGATGTGTAGGCCTACGACAGATATGGTTGTTGATAGACACAAATGA
This sequence comes from Coregonus clupeaformis, assembly GCF_020615455.1. Taxonomy (NCBI): domain Eukaryota; kingdom Metazoa; phylum Chordata; class Actinopteri; order Salmoniformes; family Salmonidae; genus Coregonus; species Coregonus clupeaformis. The sequence goes on along the minus strand of NW_025535308.1, from coordinate 20,662 downwards.
TATGTAGGCCTACGACAGATATGGTTGTTGATAGACACAAATGATATGTAGGCCTACGACAGATATGGTTGTTGATAGACACAAATGATGTGTAGACCTACGACAGATATGGTTGTTGATAGACACAAATGATGTGTAGACCTACGACAGATATGGTTGTTGATAGACACAAATGATGTGTAGACCTACGACAGATATGGTTGTTGATAGACACAAATGATATGTAGGCCTACGACAGATATGGTTGTTGATAGACACAAATGATGTGTAGACCTACGACAGATATGGTTGTTGATAGACACAAATGATATGTAGGCCTACGACAGATATGGTTGTTGATAGACACAAATGATGTGTAGACCTACGACAGATATGGTTGTTGATAGTCACAAATGATGTGTAGACCTACGACAGATATGGTTGTTGATAGACACAAATTATGTGTAGACCTACGACAGATATGGTTGCATTTCAGATACACTTGTAGTTAGTAATGGGGTGCATATCTTAATTGTGTTATTATATAAACAATGGTTGTTGATGTGTACGGCTACATTTCAGATACATTTTTGTACATTTCAACAGCACTAGGACCATCATTTCAACAGCAGTAGAACCATCATTTCAACAGCACTATGACCATCATTTCAACAGTACTAGGACCATCATTTCAACAGCACCAGGACCATCATTTCAACAGTACTAGGACCATCATTTCAACAGCACCAGGACCATCATTTCAACAGCACTAGGACCATCATTTCAACAGCAGTAGGACCATCAATTCAACAGCATTAGGACCATCATTTCAACAGCAGTAGGAACATCTTTCAACAGCACTAGGACCATCATTTCAACAGCACTAGGACCATCATGTCAACAGCAGTAGGACCATCATTTCAACAGCACTAGGACCATCATGTCAACAGCAGTAGGAACCTCATTTCAACAGCACTAGGACCATTCTGGTCTCCTGAGTGGCGCAGTGGTCTAAGGCACTGCATCGCAGTGCTAGCTGTGCCACTAGAGATCCTGGTTCAAATCCAGGCTCTGCTGTAGCCGGCCGCAACCGGGAGACCAATGGGGCGGCGCACAATTGGTCCAGGGTAGGGGAGGGAATGGCAGGCAGGGAGGTAGCTCAGTTGATAGAGCATGGCGTTTGCAACGCCAGGGTTGTGGGTTTGATTCCCACGGGGGGCCAGTATGAAAATAATAATGTGTGCACTAACTGTAAGTCGCTCTGGATAAGAGCGTCTGCTAAATGACGTAAATGTAAAATCTACCTTGTTTTATTAGGGCTCTAAAGCAATAGTATTTGGCACATTTCGTCAAAGTAACTTAATAAAATAAACCATTTGAGATTTCTGTGTTCGTTTGACATGTTATTGGTTTTGTGTAAAAATGTATAATCTTACGAGCTGTTAAAATGGCGTCGTCCATTCTGATGTTCGTTTAAAGTCCACATAGAAGATAATGGCCCCTATCAGATATTTATGTAGTTGGTGCAGTATATTATTTTACTGTAGTAAATATACATTGGGTGGTCGGGGTTGTTAGAGCCCTGAATGCTGATTGGCTGAAAGCCGTGGTAATTCAGACCTACACCACAAGTATGACAAAAGCAATATTTGTACTGTTCTACATATATTGGTAACCAGTTTTATAATAGCAATAAGGCGACTCAGGCGTTGCATCGTGCCTAACAGCCCTTAGCCGTGGTATATTGACCATATACCACACCTCCTCTGGCCTTATAGTATAAATATACATGAGTTCTAACTTGGAAAAGCATTTATTAGCTTTCAATTGTACAATTTATGCTCCCTGCATATAACCACGAAGACGGCCGGAAAGGCCCTAAAGTATTGGAGATTTTTCAGTTAATCGCGGTTAACCACTATCTCACACAAGGATAGAAAACATAACAAGCTAAGTATGGTGCAAAAGGAAATGGCTCAGTTGAAACAAAGACAGGAAATGGCTCAATATACGCCTATGGAGAAAGAACCACTTAAAGGGTTAAAACAGAGCCAGGAAGTGGCATAACAGGGTTTGGTCCCGCCACCATTGTTTCCAAAAACAGACTGAATAGAAGGAAGAGAAGTCAGAATGTGCCACTATTAAAGAATAAACAAGTGGGCGGGACGGTCAAGATGTTAAGATTGGAAACAATGGTGGAGTAAACTAACCAGGGATGGATTAACAAAAAGGTGTGTACTAGGAGCAAAAATGAAACTGTATAAAAACTGACAACTGAGTGTTGGAGAGTAGTTGCTCTGCAGACCAGCTCGGCTCTATTGCTTGTGTAATAAAGTCTATCTTGATTCTACAAAAACTCTGGAAGTATTTTGTTTTTACTGAGGATAAGGACAATTCTCCACAACATTGTCTGTTTCTCTTTATGACTACAGGCCAACTAGGATTAAATCTGAGGCCTGTAGCATCAACAGTGAGGACAAACCCAGCCTGCCTCTCTCCTTCCACACAGAGTCTAAACCTACAGTCACTGGGTCCTGATTGTGACAGTGGAGCCCAGTTTGCACTGCAGGATCCAGAGATGGCATCAGTGAAGCTGGAAGACTGCAGTCAAACATTGGAGCTGAATGTCAACATTAAAGATGAAGAAGAGGAGGAGAAGATTGGGGAATCTGTTTCTCATGGTAAGAGCAGGTTCTATCTAACTATAAGTTATCTTTTTTTTAGTCAAGCAGTGGCAAATATACAGCACCAGTCAAAAGTTTGGACACACCTACTCATTCAAGGGTTGTTCTTAATTTTTACTATTTTGTACATTGTCGAATAATAGTGAAGACATCTAAACTATAAAATAACACATATGGAATCATGTAGTAACCAACAAAAGTGTTAAACAAATCAAAATATATTTTAGATTTTAGATTCTTCAGTAGCCACCCTTTGCCTTGATGACATATTTGCACACTCTTGGCATTCTCTCAACCAGTTTCACCTGGAATGCTTTTCCAACAGTCTTGAAGAAGTTCACACACATGCTGAGCACTTGTTGGCTGATTTTCCTTCACTCTGCGGTCCAACTCATCCCAAACCATCTCAATTGGGTTGAGGTCGGTTGATTGTGCAGGCCAGGTCATCTGATGCAGCACTCCATCACTCTCCTTCTTGGTCAAATAGCCCTTACACAGCCTGGAGGTGTGTTGGGTCATTGTCCTGTTGAAAAACAAATAATCCCACTAAGCACAAACCAGATGGGATGGTGTATCGCTGCAGACTGCTGTGGTAGCCATGCTGGTTAAGTGTGCCTTGAATTCTAAATAAATCACCAGCAAAGCACCATCACACCTCCTCCATGCTTCACGTGGGAACCACACATGTAGATATCATCCGTTCACCTACTCTGCATCTCACAAAAGAGACTGCGGTTGGAACCAAAAATCTCAAATTTGGACACATCAGACCAAAGGACAGATTCCCACCGGTCTAATGTCCATTGCTCATGTTTTTTGGCCCAAGCAAGTCTTCTTCTTATTGGTGTCCTTTAGTTGTGGTTTCCTTCCAGCAATTCGACCATGAAGGCCTGATTCACGCAGTCTCCTCTGAACAGTTGATGTTGATGTGTCTGTTACTTGAACTATGTGAAGCTTTTATTTGGGCTGCAATTTCTGAGGCTGGTAACTCTAATGAACTTATCCTCTGCAGCAGAGGTAACTCTGGGTCTTCCTTTCCAGTGGCGGTCCTCATGAGAGCCAGTTTCATCAATGCGCTTGATAGTTTTTGCGACTGCACTTGAAGAATCTTAAAGTAATGATGGACTGTTGTTTCTCTTTGCTTATTTGAGCTGTTCTTGCAATAATATGGACTTGGTCTTTTACCAAATAGGCATATCTTCTGTATACCACCCCTACCTTGTCACAAGACAAGTGATTGGCTCAAGCGCATTAAGAAATTCCACAAATGAACTTTTAACAAGGCACACCTGTTAATTGAAATGTATTCCAGGTGAATACCTCATGAAGTTGGTAGAGATAATGCCAACCTTTGACTGGTACTGTATGTGAATTTGGGAAAATATACTATAGGTTAAGTTCCGGCACCTCAAATATCTAGTGCTTGAGCTCCTGTTCCTCTTATAGAATATTAGCTCAACAGTATTGTGGAGCTCCTGCACCTTAATATAAACAGTACCGGCACCCAAAATGAGTACCGGCACCTATTTTCAAGTCAACACTGAAGTAGATAATTTAACAAGAAGAAAGATAATATATTTTTTGAGAATAAAGAAAGTGCCAGAACTGTCAAGACAATAACTTTTTGTGTCTGTTTCTCATTGTTTCTACAGGACGACTAGAATTAAATCTGAGGCCGGTAACATCAATAGTGAGGACAAACCCAACCTGCCTCTCTCCTTCCACACTGAGTCCAAACCTACAGTCACTGGGTCCTGATTGTGACAGTGGAGCTCAGTTTCCTAAGCAGGATCCAGAGATGGCATCAATGAAGCTGGAAGACTGCAGTCAAACACTGGAGTTGAATGTCATCATTAAAGATGAAGAAGAGGAGGAGAAGATTGGGAAATCTGTTTCTCATGGTAAGAGCAGGTTCTATCTAACTAAGTTTGTGTTGTTCGTTCCAACTTCCCACTGTGCATGAAAAGTTGCAGTAGAACTGTTTCATGATGAACTGTGTCAATGAGAAGGTAGATATTATTTCATGCTACTGACCCTTGCATGGTTTGACACCAGTATTGCCAGGATGTGTTTTATTCACTGGGCTCTCTGGAGTGCTCAGAGAGTAGACTAAAGAAGTCAAGTAGACAAACTGCCAATGTTTTAAAGTTCTATTAAATGAGTCTGTGTAGTTACTAACCCTTGTGATAGTGAGTGGAGGATGATATGGCTTCTACATCTGCAAGGCTTGCTCTTTGGGGTTTTTGGCTGGGTTTCTATAAAGCACTTTGTGACAACTTCTGATGTAAAAAGGGCTTCATAAAATACATTTGATTGACATGTATATCACACCAACTGACTGGTTATTCTGATGTTGTTCACACAGGAGACCATGTTGAGACATTCTCTACATCCAGAGAGCAACAGCAGGAAGATCACAGAGCTAAGAGGTCTCACCACTGCCCACATTGTGAGGAGAGTTTCTCAAATCTATCAAAGTTAAAAATACACCTAAAAATACACACAGGAGAGAATCTGGTTTCCTGTACTGACTGTGGGAAGAATTTCACAACATCAAAGACTCTGACAGTTCATCAGAGAGTGCACACAGGAGAGAAGTCTTACTCCTGCTCTGACTGTGGAAAGCGTTTCTCTCGACTGGGCCACTTAAAAACACATGAACGTATACATACAGGAGAGAAGCCTTTCTCCTGCTCTGACTGTGTAAAATGCTTCACAACATCAAATGAGCTAAGAGTTCATCAGAGAACACACACAGGAGAGAAGCCTTACTCCTGCTCTGATTGTGTAAAATGCTTCAGAACATCAACTGGGCTAAAAGTTCATCAGAGAACACACACAGGAGAGAAGCCTTTCTCCTGCTCTGACTGTGTAAAATGCTTCAAAACATCAAATGAGCTAAGAGTTCATCAGAGAACACACACAGGAGAGAAGCCTTACTCCTGCTCTAATTGTGTAAAATGCTTCACAACATCAACTGAGCTAAAAGGTCATCAGAGAACACACACAGGAGAGAAGCCTTACTCCTGCTCTGACTGTGGGAAGAGTTTCTCTCAACTGGGCCACTTAAAAACACATGAACGTATACATACAGGAGAGAAGCCTTACTCCTGCTCTGATTGTGTAAAATGCTTCACAACATCAACTAGGCTAAAAGTTCATCAGAGAACACACACAGGAGAGAAGCCTTACTCCTGCTCAGACTGTGGAAAGAGTTTCTCTCAAATGGGCACCTTAAAAGACACCAAGGTAAACATAAAGGAGATAAGCCTTACCACTGATCTTAATGTGGCAAGAGTTTATCCTGATTTGGGCAATGTAAAAACACACCAACGGATACACACTGGAGAGAAGCCTCATCACTGCACTGACTGTGAGAAGAGATTCTACAGATTGGGCCATTTAAAAGACACCAATGTATAAAGGTGAAATCCTCATCAGTTCTCTCAGACCAGCTAAGATTAGTCACTCCACTTAATTCTCATCTCATAAAATAATTGGCAACGCTGAATTGGATCAAATGAAGAAAGCGTAGAACACTCTATTGTAATCCTATTGTTTCTCACTGTTAGAGAACTGTGCAGAGGAAAGGGAGCGTTATAGAATGCTAGCCTGTCTTGACTTTACTGATCAGTGTTCACCTGGTCAGTTTTGGTGTGTTTTGTTAGCTTCTATTGTAAAGATATTGAGATGACCTTGGATTTGCCCTTAGGGTTGAATATCCTCTGTGAGGCGTCTCACAAAGGAGTCTGATGGTTGACTGGGTGGTACTGATTCCTTCTGTGTTTTCTGTGGGAATGAGCTGGTAGACACAACATACACTGAGTGTACAAAACATTAAGGACACCTGCTATTTCCATGACATTGACTGAACGCTATGATCCTTAATGATGTAGTTTTAGTGTATTTATTATAGATCCCCATTAGCTTTCAGCAAGAAACTGCAGTTGCAGTGGGCTATGGAATGAAAACACTGGACACTGGAGAATTTGAAAAGCATTGCCTGATTTGATGAGTTTTGTACTGATGGGAGGACTAGGGTATGGGAAAAAAACATGAGTACATGCATCCATGCTGTGTGTCAGTGTTTCAGGCTGGTGGTGATGGTGTGTTTTCATGGCACATATTGGTTCTCTTGATAAAAGTGCAGCAACTTTTGAATGCCACAGGATATCTAAACATCATTGCCAATCAGCAGTGTATCCATCTGTAAATGAATGAGGAAAATGTGGAATTGGAATTTGGGTTACTTTGTGAATTGACTGTAATTGAAATGGAATTGATCCTGACATTTGCTAACCCTTGTGATAGTGAGTGGGGGGTGATATTGCTAATCATTTTCAGAGGGAAGTTGGTTTTTAAGTTTCTGTTCTATATTAAGAAAGATAAGTCAAACATATTTAACACCTTTTTTGGGCACTAAGTACTTCAATATTTACTTCCACAAATGTTTTAAACTGGTACCTGCTACCTTCAGACACTTGTAGGCGTCCTAGAGCGAAACAACAGACATGAACTTGTTGGTGAGTCTCACCTTTAGATGTGTAGGCCAAACTTCTCGGACGCTACAGACAGAAGTCTCCTGGTCTGACAAACAACACTGTAGTTCTTCCACCGCAGATGAGGAAGGCCGACCTCAGAGGATGTGGTGGATTGAGACGCAGCCCATGCAAAAAATACATCTCTAGCTTAAACAGACAGATTTTGATGGGGATTGTTATTATTATGCTAATTTGATTTCCACAGGGGTGCTCTAGGGTTTTTTAAAGCACATCAACGTATACATAAAGAAGAGATGCCGGTAACACTTCCTTTTATGGGGTCCTTAATTACAGTGTAATTACATGTGTAACTACCCTGTAAACAAGTATTGTAGTTAACTGTAATGACACATAGTTACAATGTAATAACATGTACCTGGTAGTAATTGTGGTCTGTGATTCCGATTTATTAACAACTGTGACAAAGGTTGGGATCCCTTGTGGATGCTCTGGGTGTCTGAGATATTATAGCATATGCTCAATAGGCTCTAATTAATATTTGCCAGCAATATACTCCCCTTCATCACACTGCTAGCTAGCCTCTGAAGCTAAGCAGGGTTGGTCCTGGTCGGTCCCTGGATGGGAGACCAGCTGCTGCTGGAAGTGGTGTTGAAGGGCCAGCAGGAAGCACTCTTTCCTCTGGTCAAAAAAATAACACCCCAATGCCCCAGGGCAGTGATTGGGGACATTGCCCTGTGTGCCGTCTTTCAGATGGGACGTAAAACTGGTGCCCTGACTGTCTGCGGTCACTAAAGATCCCAGGCCACTTATCGTAAGAGTAGGGGTGTTAACCCCAGTGTCCTGGCTGAATTCCCAATCTGGCCCTCATACCATCATGGCCACCTAATCATCCCTAGCTTCCAATCGGCTCATTCATCCCCCATCCTCTCCACTGTAACTATTTCCCAGGTTGTTGCTGTAAATGAGAATGTGTTCTCAGTCAACTTACCTGGTAAAATAAAAAATATTTTACTTAAACATTAATGTGGACTGTTCAAAATATATCTCCAGTCAATGTTGTTGCTAGCACTTGCCTCCAAAATAAAGCATCCCATCTGGGTTAACTTGGTTGAGTTTACGAAAACAGATCTAATACAAGTGTCTATGTATGCGGATGACTCAACACTATACATGTCAGCTACTACAGCGACTGAAATGACTGCAACACTTAACAAAGAGATGCAGTTAGTTTCAGAGTGGGTGGAAAGGAATAAGTTAGTCCTAAATATTTCTAAAACTAGAAGCATTGTAATTGGGACAAATCATTCACTAAACCCTAAACCTCAACTAAATCTTGTAATAAATAATGTGGAAATTGAGCAAGTTGAGGTGACTAAACTGCTTGGAGTAACCCTGGATTTTAAACTTTCATGGTCAAAAAATATTGATACAACAGAAGCTAAGATGGGGAAAAATATGTCCATAATAAAGCGCTGCTCTACCTTCTTAACCACACTATCAACAAGGCAGGTCCTACAGGCCCTAGTTTTGTCACACCTGGACTACTGTACAGTCGTGTGGTCAGGTGCCACAAAAAAGGACTTAAGAAAATTGCAATTGGCTCAGAACAGGGCAGCACGGCTGGCCCTTGGATGTAAACAGAGAGCTAATATTAATAATATGCATCTCTCATGGCTCAAAGTGGAGGTGTTGATATGTTGGGTGCACCGAGCTGTCTGTTTGAGCTACTGGCGCACAGCTCGGTCACCCATGCATACCCCACAAGACATGCCACCAGAGGTAACTGATGCAAGTAGTACAATTAGATTTAAAAAACAGATTTAAAAAAACACCTTATCGAACAGCGGGGATTGTGAAGCAACACAAATATAGGCGCAGACACATGCATACACACACACACGATAACATACGCACTATACACACACGTACACATGAATTTTTGTACTGTAGATATGTGGTAGTGGTGGAGTAGGGGCCTGAGGGCACACAGTGTGTTGTGAAATCTGTGAATGTATTGTAATGTTTTTAAAATTGTATGAACTGCCTTAATTTTGGAAGAGTAATGGGGATCCATAATAAATACAATACCCAGATGAAGAATAAGACACTATTTCAAAGAATAAGACACTATTTCAAAGCATAGTACATGTAATGTTAGCCAAGTACAATGTAATTACTAGTTGTTACACAGGATTTAGCCAATTAAAATTAAGTGTATCTTTAGGAGTACTTGTAATTAATGTGTACAGTACATTACCCATCCTGACAACCTGGCCCTCAATTTAAAGCTTGTGGAAGTGACATCCAAGTGGGAGAATAAATACACTAGTACACCACAGAGTATCTGTATAAGAAAATCATTCAGAGCACACTCTGCTGCCAATCACAATGTAAGGTGCGACATTTTGCGGGTGTGGAGAGCTCGTTAGAGGATAGAGAAAGCTTGCATTGAAGAGCTGGGCATCGTGTTATGACCTGCATTATCTGAATTAGGCCCACAGAATTATACCTACGGAGGAGCGGCTTCTATGGAGGAACTTTGAATGTCTGAACTTCAGAGTTGGTTTAACGTTGGACCAGAGCAGATGTTAGCTAGCTAGCTAACAACCTTGTTTGTGCAGTGCAGTGTAGCACTAGAATTAAAAACAGGTCGTACCTTTTTGTCGTTAATAAATCCAATGTGAAACGTGGTGACTATAGTATCATTAACTAGCATTGAAAAAGTTCATCCATTCTTCTCAAATTAAACATATCTCCCTAATTTCTGAATCATGCTTGTAACGTTGTCAGTAGGATACAGTAACCTATGCTTCAGAGGGGAGGAGCAGGTAGTAGTGATGGGTCATGCGCACAAGCATCGGCTCTGAGAGCCGGCTCTTTGTAGTGAATCAGAAGAGCCGGCTCGCATCGAGTGAGAGCCGGCTCCCAGTTTTTTGCCCATTCGCTGCTTAGGTTTCACTTTCACAGAGGTCTGTTATGATTGGCCAGCATGGCGACCAGCATGCGGCATTCACGTGAGAATTAAGGATGTGTAAACAGAGAGGGGGCGGGGCAGACACACCACTTGACTCCACTGCAAGTGAAGAGAGAGACAGAGCGGACTGAGGAGCGTGTGTGCGTCTTGCATTGTCGTGTCGTTTAACTATGAGTGACACTAGAAAGCGAAGCAGCATCTGGCTGCAGTTTAAAGATATTGGGAACAAGAAAGCAGAGTGCCTTCACTGCAAAACGAAGGTCACTATAAGAGCAGGTTCCACCACAAACCTGCATAGACATACAAGAACTGTCCATCCTACAGTGCAGTTAGAGGAGAGAGGGCAAGCCAGCTCACCATCTACTGATCCTGGTGTGTCTCATACCAGAACAACAGCTGCTGTAACGTCTACTGCCATCCCCATGCGTGCAAGTATAACCTCTCCTACTGCAACTCAAAGCAAAATAAGTCAGTTTTTACCTAAACTGATGACCCCAGCCAAACAGCACAGTATTGATGATGAGTTGGCTAAAATGGTAGCTTCTGATTTTCAACCCTTTTCCATTGTGGAGGACAAAGGAATGAAAAACTTTGTCAAAGCCCTAAATCCCACATACACTCTACCCAGTAGAAAAACACTTTCCCAAACAATGATCCCAAAACTATATGACACAGAACGTGCATTATGGCAAGAAAGGGTGACAAAAGCTCCATCAGTTTGCCTGACAACTGACTGCTGGACCTCCAGAACAACCTGCTCTTTCATGTCTGTCACTTGCCACTTTATTGAAGATTACAAGATGACATCTTGCCTTCTGGACTGCTTCGAGTTCACCGACAGACACACTGCAGAAAACTTGGCAGTGGAGCTACTAAGAGTGGCAAAAGAGTGGCAAGTAGAGGACAAAGTGGTGTGCTGTGTGAGTGATAATGCTGCAAACATCACCAAAGCCATAAAAGTTTTGAAGTGGACCCATCACCCATGTCTGGCGCATACACTAAACCTGGTGGTTAGAGATGCTCTGAAGGTGATCAAAACAACCGTGGATAAGGTGAAGGCTGTTGTGGAGTTTTTCCACAAAAGCACAGTAGCAGCACAGAAGCTAAAGTCCACACAGCGCCAAATGGGGATTCCTGAACTGAGGCCCAAACAAGAGTGTGCCACCAGGTGGAACTCAACATTTGATATGTTGAAACGAATGCTTGAAATAAAAGATGCCATCATCTCCACCCTGGCCCTCATCAACGCATCTATTGAGCCATTAAGCCAAGAGGAATGGGAGCTGGTGAAAGAGGTCTGCGCCGTCCTGCAACCATTCCAGGAGGTGACTGTGGAGATAAGTGCAGACAGGTACCTAGAACCATTGAAGCATTGTTTTCTCTACTACTATTCAGTCACTATTATACATTGCAAACACAACACATACAGTATAATGCATCACGTATAATATGCCACATACTTTTAAAAAACTAAATTCTAAAAGTTGCTGTTTTCTCTCCTTCAGCTATGTCACAGCCTCGAAAATGCTCCTGCTTTGCAAAGGTCTGCAGCTGGTGACAGCCGAGAACCAATGGACAGTAACTGTGCAGAAAGTGAAGGAATTAGTTGCAGCTCTTTGTTCAGCCATGGACCGCAAATTTCTGCGGATGGAGTACAACACTGTCCTTTCAGAAACTACCTTATTGGATCCAAGGTTTAAAAAACTTGCCTTCAGTGATCGTAGAGCTGTTGATGAAGCTCTTCAGAGGATTAGTGCAGCAGCAGCAGCAAAATGCACCCCCAGCAGCCAGCCAGCTCCACCATTACAGGGCCAAGTGGAGGAGGAGCAGCAAACCTCTGCTGTTTGGAGGCTTTTTGATGACAGAGCTACAGGAGATGCTTCAAGGAGAAATCCGACAGCTGATGCTATAATGGAGGTGAGGAGCTACCTTGAGGAGCCCCTCATCCAGAGAGCAGAAGACCCACTGAGCTGGTGGCAGGCCAAGGCCTCAGTCTTTCCACTCCTGGTGAAGGTGATGGAGGGGAGACTATGTATTGTTGCCACATCAGTTCCTTCTGAGAGAATCTTCTCCAAAACAGGGCAGATACTCACGGAGAGGCGAAATCGTATCAGGCCTATCAGCCCATCCAAGCTGAGGCATCTGATCTTCCTGAATGCCAACCTGCCCTGAGGACTAATGCTGTTTGCTGGAGTTTGGTTCTGGTTTTGATTCTGTTCTGTGGATTTGTTTGAAGTTTATTGTTAATTTGTGCAATAAAAAAGTTTAATTGAAATAAACAAATGTAAGAGTGGTTTTGTCACAGAATAAATGCACAGAATTAGGCATTATAAGGTCTCTCATAAAAACACTGAAAGCAAAAGGGTTTTCAACACATAAACCATGATTTTTTTTCAAAGTTAAGGTAAAATATAGGCTACAAAAGATCCTAAATAAAGAGCCGTTCGGGAGTCGAAAGAGCCGGCTCTTCTTTGGGAGCCGAGTCAAAAGAGCCGGCTCTCAGAAAAGAGCCGAACTTCCCATCATTAGCAGGTAGTTTCCACATGCACACCCACTGGCAAAGATTTCCATTCCAGCTGGCAGGCAGAAACTGGAATACGTTTCTAGAGTGAGCTTTGTTGTAATTTTTGTGGGACTGGAAAAAAATACCCGGAAAGTAAAATAAGGTTATTACCTGGATTCCATGATTTTAAAATAACTGCTGTTCCTGAAAAGTATAGAACACTTTAGTTTCCGGTTCTTTTTAACGTTATTTTTCGGTTCTGTTCCCTGAACCGGTTCCAACCCTAGATAAATTATTTGGATGTAGGTCATGCTTAGCCTAATAAACTATAAAGGGAAATAAATTGCTACAGTTTACACTTTTTCAGTAATTTAATGAAATGTTGTAATCTGATCTCGGAATGCACGGACCGTTAGTAGTGGGGGAACAGGAAGTTCCGGGCAGGCGGGCACCATTCTTCACAATAAAGAAAGCGCCTGAACTGTGCAGTCAAGAAGATAACCTTTGTGTCCGTTTCTATTTATTACTAGAGGTATGTCATAGCACGTTTAAACTTTCTAATGTTGAAAGAACATGTCATACCATGCTAGGTAACACATCCGTTAAGGTATTATCACGTTTGGTAAAGGTTTGATGTGTTATTTTTGTGTCAAACCAAGTGAAGAACGTGATAAAAACTATTTTACAAGTCACATAGCTAGAGACTTTGGGGTTGTCTGAGTGGATGTACATAATTTTCTCATGGTAATTTCATAAATAATCAATTTATTTGAGATTTCTGTATTTGTTTAGCATATTATTGGTTTTGTGTAAAATTCCCAAGCTGGTAAAATGGCGGCTACTCTCGGTCAGCGTCAACAGACTTCAGTGAGGACAGTGCGGGTGCATCAGATAGAGACAATTTCACGGTCGCACTACTGTTTTGAAGCAGAATGTAATGATTATCAGTTTTCTACATGTGTACTAATATTCAGACACATTCTGTTGTTTCTGTCTTTATCAATAAATGTTGCTATGGTGTGAACAGGAAATACAATTGGTTTTTGATTGAAGTAATACAGTGAAGACAAGGTTTAAGGAAATTAGCACATAGTGCTGTCTATGACAAACTGTAACCTTGTACTAAATGGATTTTGAGTCATTTATGCGTTTATCTACTATAGGTTAGGTATTAGCTCAAAAGTATTGTGGAGCTCCTGCACCTTAATATAAACAGTACCGGCACCCAAAATGAGTATTAGCACCTATTTCAGTCCAAGTCAAGCACTGAATTAGATAATTGAACAAGAAAAAAGTGAAAATATTTTTAGAGTATAAAGAAAGTGGCAGAACTGTCAAGACAATAACTTTTTGTATCTGATTCTCTTTATTACTACAGGCCGATTCAGGTAAGTCTGAGGCTGGTAACATCAACAGTGAGGACAAACCCAGCCTGCCTCTCTCCTTCCACACTGAGTCCAAACCTACAGTCACTGGGTCCTGATTGTTAGAGTGGAGCCCAGTTTACTGCAGGATCCAGAGATGGCATCAATGAAGCTGGAAGACTGCAGTCAAACACTGGAGCTGAATGTCAACATTAAAGATGAAGAAGAGGAGAAGAAGATTGGGAAATCTGTTTCTCACGGTAAGAGCAGGTTCTATCTAACTAAGTTTGTTGGACATGATTTGGAAAGGCACACACCTGTCTATATACAGTGCATTCGGAAAGTATTCAGACCTCTTGACTTTTTCGACATTTTGTTACGTTACAGCCTTATTGTAAAATTGATTAAATTGTTTTTTCCCCTCATCAATCTACACACAATACCCCATAATGACAAAGCAAAAACAACAACAACTGAACAATCACATTTACATAAGTATTCAGACCCTTTACTCAGTACTTTGTTTAAGCACCTTTGGCAGTGATTGCAGCCAAAGTCTTAATGTGTATGACGCTACAAGCATGGCACACCTGTATTTGGGGAGTTTCTCCCATTCCTCTCTGCAGATCCTCAAGCTCTGTCAGGTTGGATGGGGTGCGTTGCTGCTCAGCTATTTTCAGGTCTCCAGAGATGTTCGATTGGGTTTAAGTCCCGGCTCTGGCTGGGCCACTCAAGGACATTCAGAGACTTGTCCCGAAGCCACTCCTGCGTTGTCTTGGCTGTGTGCTTAGGGTCGTTGTCCTGTTGGAAGGTGAACCTTCACCCCGGTCTTGAGATCCTGAGCGCACTGGAGGAGGTTTTCATCAAGGATCTCTCTGTACTTTGCTCCAATCATCTTTCCCTCGATCCTGACTAGGCTCCCAGTCCCTGCCGCTGAACAACATCACCGCAGCATGATGCTTCCACCACCATGCTTCACCATAAGGATGGTGCCAGGTTTCCTCCAGACGTGACACTTGGCATTCAGGCCAAAGAGTTCAATCTCGGCTTCATCACACCAGAGAATCTTGTTTCTCATGGTCCGAGTCCTTTAGGTGCCTTTGGCAAACTCCAAGCGGGCTGTCATGTGGTTTTTGCTGAGGAGTGGCTTCCGTCTGGCCACTCTACCATAAAGGCCTGATTGGTGGAGTGCTGAAGAGATGGTTGTCCTTCTGGAAGGTTCTCACATTTCCATAGAGGAACTCTGGAGCTCTGTCATGACCATCATGTTCTTGGTCACCTATATAGACAGTTGTGTGACTTTCCAAATCATCTCCAATCAATTGAATTTACCACAGTTGGACTCCAATTAAGTTCTTGAAACATCTCAAGGATGATCAATGGAAACAGGATCCACCTGAGCTCAATTTCGAGTCTCATAGCAATGGGTGTGAATACTTATGTAAACAAGGTATTTCTGCTGTTTTATTTTTAATACATTTGCAAAAATGTCTAAGAACCTGTTTTCACTTTGTCATTATGAGGTATTGTGTGTAGATTGATGAGGATTTTTATTTATTTAATCCATTTCAGAATAAGGCTATAACGAATCAAATTGTGGAAAAAGTCAAGGGGTCTGAATACTTTCCGAATGCACTGTACATATCCAAAAGTGGACCTAGAAGTTTGTCCTTAAATATCTATTGGGAGCCCATCTGGACCTTCCGCTTTACCTCCCTTCAGATTGAAAATAGCATCAGATATTTCAACACCATCCAATTCCTTTTATCAGATCCAAATGAGTGTCTTCTGAAATAGAGGGAAAATCAAGACCTGACTAGTTCAGTTCTCAGGAGATTCAGAGTTGTAAAGTGTGTTGTAGTAGGAAGCAAATGTTTGGTTTATTTCTACAGGATCCATTGATAATTGTCCTTGTAAATTATGAATTGAATTAAAGGCTGAATTTGACTTCTTAATGCGCCAGGCCAGCAATATACCAGGTTTTTCACCTTGATCATAGGACTGTTTCAGCCTAGTTAAGCTGTTTGCAGCCTTTGAGGGGGGAAGTTCATCATACTGAGCTTTAAGACCAAATCATTCCTTGTTTACTTCTACTGAGTTATCCAAAAAAGCTTCCCACTCCAATTCTCTGATTTTGCTGTCCATCTCTCATTTTCTGATTTATTAGATTTGAAACTGGTAAAATGTATAATTTGCCCCCAAATATGTGCTTTGAAAGCCTCCCATCTGGTACTCGCTGACGTTTGGTCAGTGTTCAATGTCAAATAAACATCAATATGCACTCCAACGTAATGTAAGAAGTCTGGGTCCTGTAACCATCTGGGATGCAAACGCCATCTAGAGGATCCTTTTACTAGTTTTGTATCCCTATAGAATAATGACACAGGGGAATGGTCATTCAGAACAATAGTATCATATCCACGTCCTGCTACATTGGGAAGCAATGAGCAAGAAACTAAAAAGTAGTCTACATGAGAATATGATTTAAATGTTGACGAGTAACATGAATACTCCCTTTTACTCGGGTTCTGAGTCCTCCAAGGTTCACATAGATTTAAGTCCTTAATGAAATGCTGTAATTTCTTTCTACTCTGCGAGTGGGAAGTGTCTAAACCAGAGGAGCGATCTAGATGAGGATCAAGAGTGCAATTAAAGTCCCCTGCCATTAGGACTTTAACAGGAATGGAGGCTATCAATAGAAATACATTCTCAAAGAATTTGGGATTATCATCATTAGGACCATAAACATTATCCAGATTAATATGCTCATTCAAAAGAGTTCCCTGTATCTAAATGTATCTACCAGCTGTATCAGTTATAATAGTATCCACTTGAAACAGAACAGATTAGTGAATTAAAACCATAACACCCTGAGAATGAGAGGAGAAACAGGATGCTATTACTTGCCCTTGTCATCTCCTGCATACTTTAAGTAGCTCATCCTTCAACAAGTGAGTTTCTTGTAGGAACACAATAGATGAATGAAGTTGTTTAAGCCTAGTAATAACCTGTTTTAAGCTTGGATAGTTTACAAACTCCACGGACATTCCACAAAGTACATTTAAGTTTAGCATTTGAAGTCATTTAACCAAAGATGTAAACATGGAGTAAGCTATAGCATAAAGGCATATCTAAAATCTGTTTAGTAACCACAAGGACCGCAGGAATATTTTGTAGTGAGGAAAATATGTAAAGATCTGTTGGAAGAAACAAACATAAATCTATCCTAACAACACAGGGTCTTTTGCTAGTAGCCTATCTAGCAAGATGATATGTGAAATATCACGTAGTATTTGTTTGAAAAGTAGCAAAGAATAGCTCCACCTAAAACAGTAACGCTAGTTAGTGAAGCCTGAGACTAACGTTACAGTATGGACCGTCCAAAATAGTGGTAGATGATCCACAACACAGGGTCTGCTGCTAGTAGCTACCAAGTAACAATATGGCCCATACGTATAGCGTTTAATGTAGTATACCATGATACATTTATAAACCAAAAAAAGTATCAAAGATCAGAAATGAACAGCCTACGTGAGAAAAATAGATATCATTGAATATGTGCTACGTTACCCAAAGGCCCTTTGCACATGATGTTAGGCTTGCACCTGAGTGTCAATCATTTTAGTCCAAGGATATGATCGAAAGGCCTCCATTCTTAAATGGAAGAGGTTTGGAACCACCAGGACCTTTTCTAGAGCTGACCGCCCGGACAAACTAAGCAATCGGGGAGAAAGGCCTTGGTCAGGAGGTCACCGAGAAGCCGGTGGTCACTCTGACAGAGCTCCAGAGTTCCTCTGGAGATGGGAGAACCTTCCAGAAGGACAACCATCTCTGCAGATCTCCACCAATCAGGCCTTTATGGTAGAGTGGCTCGACGGAAGCCATTCCTCATGAAAAGGCACATGACTGCCCGCTGGGAGTTTGGCAAAGGACACCTAAAGGACTCTCAGACCATGAGAAACAAGATTCTCTGGTCATACCCAAGAAGACTCGAGGCTGTAATCACTGCCAAAGGTGCTTCAACGAAGTACTGGGTAAAGTCTGAATACAGTTTTTTTTTTATTATTATTATTTTTGCAAAAATTGTGTCATAAAACGTAGCGGTCAAACAGGGAAATGGTTCCAATCATTTTCCCTTTTTATTCATTTTAGAAACACTTAAAATAAGGGCTGTGTTTCGTGTAGGCTTACCCTGGCGTGACTTTTAGCAACATATTCGGCTCTATTTCCTCTCAGATTATAAAACGCTAATTATCATCAAAGTAGACATCATGCAAAACAACAAATCACTGCAATCTCCTGCATGTCATCTCTAGCTGACACCTTTGCTAACAGGTATTGTGTCAATTTAAAACTTGCACAAGACAGTTCACAGAATTGACCATTTAAATAAATGTAGCCTATTTATTCATTACTAAATTTAGCTAACATTAGATAGTTAACCCAGAGATCCTTACCTTTGATTCGATTCAGCAATTTTGTCCTGATTATAATGGCCCCTAAGTGTGCAGAGAAACACATTGTACAATATGAGGAGGAAGAAATAGTCCTAAAAAAGCTTTCCAGTTTCACTGACTCACCCAATGATGTGCAGCTCACTCACCGGCCAAAAGCTTATCTCTCTCTTGCTTTGCTTTTTTAAACAATGCTGTTCGCTCAATAGGCCTATTTGGAAGTTGTTAACTTGGTAACATACAGACATTAGTATTTTATTTTCAGCAGGATCCATTTGCTTTACATCCTGTGTTTTCCAGCGATTGTATTAGAAATATTTGCTAAAGGCCTGTTTTGGCTGCATGCTGTTAACTGACAGATTTGCCACACGTTAGGCATGCCTTGTGATTTGGCTACACACAATCCACAGCTAGGCTATTTTTTTTCATTAGCTATGGATCCTCTGTGGTGAAATTCTAGTCTTACTCCTGGTGTAGTATTGGGAATTATTGAATGTATTTCTGAACAGACTGCAGAGTGCTGCAGCACCTCCAGCACACTTCCCGTAGGCTACCTGATCCTGGCAAATGGGTTCCGGAACCAAAGACTACAAAACTGAGAGGTACCGGAGGATCCAGCTCAAATTAAGCACCACCCTTCTCATATAATGGGGTAGGGCCATCCCAAGGATCCCTGAACGCACGGACGGTTGCACCAATGATTTCTTATAACTAAACCAAGATAGACCACAGCTGGTCGTTTCCAATGGGAACAGATGAGTCATAGTGGGCAGAGCCAAGCACGAGCTAGCGAGATCCTATTGGCGTGTTCTAGCACACATCTGCATATTTCTGTTAGGGAATACCTCCTCTGTGAAGCGCTCGTGTACAATAACTCATTTCGCCTTTGCGTTCCTTCTAAATAACGTGATTTTAAAAAATATTTACAACAGGTAAGTCCACAAAACTTAGTCCACTCTGTGCATAACAGATTTTAGTTTTGGGAACAGAACTGTATTAAGATCAGATGTTTAATCGATTAGAACATTTGCAGAATATCGGCCAAAATCCATCTCCTTCCATCTTCTCCCACTGCCGGCCAGTGGGCTTCCTTGGAAACGCCAACCGGATGCTTCACAATTATACATCCAGTGAAATATCTGTTTCATTGTTCTATCTGTGGCTGCACTGTGGTAGTGGGGGAACAGGAAGTTCCAGGCAGGCACGCACCATTCTTCAGTATAAAGAAAGCTCCAGAACTGTAATGTCAAGAAGATAACCTTTGTGTCAGTTTCTTTTTATTACTACTGGTATGTGTTATGACGAGTTTCTCTGACATCAAGTAATTCAGTATGCAAGAGAATAGTTAAACACTTAGATGGAGAGTTGGTTCAAAGTATTTAATATTACAGTACCAGATTCACATGACAAGCGGTACCGGCGTAGCCTATTGTCATCTGAATGACTTACATAGAAAACGTCTTAGTTTATATAATGCTTTTCAGAGCTAATTCCATCCAACAGTTGCCAACCATTATTGAGTGTCACTCCTCGCCACATATAGGATCACCCTATATGGTATCGTGTTGCACCCTAGTCAGGATATTCCATCACGTACTCCTAAGATTAGCACCAGTGGCCCCCCAGCTATCTTGGCCCGCATACCTTCTGGCACCCACCAGTGACAGAAATAAATACATGGAATGTCCTCATCCTCCAAATCCTTATGCAGCTCTCAATATTCCAAACATTAACTAATACTTTATAAAATACATAATATCAGTATGTAATAGCACGTTTAAACTTTCTAATATCGAAAGAATATGTCATACCATGCTAGGTAACAAATCCGTTAAGGTATCATCACGTTTGGTAAAGGTTTGATGTTATTTTTATGTTATACCGAGTAAACCTGGAAACTATTTTACAAGTCACATAGCTAGATACTTTGGGTTTGTCTGAATGGATGTACATAATTTCCTCAAGGTGATTTCATAAAGAATCAATTTATTTTAGATTTCCGAGTTTGTTTAGCATTTTTGGTTTTGTGTAAAATTAACGAAAAGTGTTAAACAAATCAAATATATTTTATATTTTAGATTCTTCAAAGTAGCCACCCTTTGCCTTGATGACGGCTTTGTAGAATATTTGTAATATGCAATGTAGAAAATAGTACAAATAAAGAAAAATCCTGGAAAGAGTAGGTGTTGTAAAACTTTTGAC
>NW_025535307.1:0-101166 GCF_020615455.1 Coregonus clupeaformis | reverse complement strand
TCTCCTCTTATCTACCAACATAGATAGGGCTCTAACTCCTCTAGCCCCACAGTGAAATAGGGTGCAGGCCAGGCAGCAGGCTGTTAGCCAACCTGCCAGCTTAGTGGAGTCTGCCAATAGCATAGTCAGTGTAGTCAGCTCAGCCATACCCATTGAGACTGTGTCTGTGCCTCGACCTAGGTTGGGCAAAACTAAACATGGTGGTGTTCACCCTAGCAATCTTATTAGGATAAAGACCTCCTCCATTCCTGCCATTATTGAAAGAGATCGTGATACCTCACATCTCAAAATAGGGTTACTTAATGTTAGATCCCTCACTTCAAAGGCAGTCATAGTCAATGAACTAATCACTGATCATAATCTTGATGTGATTGGCCTGACTGAAACATGGCTTAAGCCTGATGAATTTGCTGTGTTAAATGAGGCCTCACCTCCTGGTTACACTAGTGACCATATTCCCCGTGCATCCCGCAAAGGCGGAGGTGTTGCTAACATTTACGATAGCAAATTTCAATTTACAAAAAAAAAAATGACGTTTTCATCTTTCGAGCTTCTAGTCATGAAATCTATGCAGCCTACTCAATCACTTTTTATAGCTACTGTTTACAGGCCTCCTGGGCCATATACAGCGTTCCTCTCTGAGTTTCCTGAATTCCTATCAGACCTTGTAGTCATAGCAGATCATATTCTAATTTTTGGTGATTTTAATATTCACATGGAGAAGTCCACAGACCCACTCCAAAAGTCTTTCGGAGCCATTATCGACTCAGTGGGTTTTGTCCAACATGTCTCTGGACCTACTCACTGCCACAGTCAT
The DNA here is from genome assembly GCF_020615455.1 of Coregonus clupeaformis. Classification (NCBI taxonomy): domain Eukaryota; kingdom Metazoa; phylum Chordata; class Actinopteri; order Salmoniformes; family Salmonidae; genus Coregonus; species Coregonus clupeaformis. The sequence goes on along the minus strand of NW_025535307.1, from coordinate 100,349 downwards.
ACTCTGGACCTAGTTTTGTCCCATGGAATAAATGTTGTAGATCTTAATGTTTTTCCACAAAATCCTGGACTATCGGACCACCATTTTATTACGTTTGCAATCGCAACAAATAATCTGCTCAGACCCCAACCAAGGAGCATCAAAAGTCGTGCTATAAATTCTCAGACAACACAAAAATTCATTGATGCCCTTCCAGACTCCTTCTGCCTACCCAAGGACGTCAGAGGACAAAAATCAGTTAACCACTTAACTGAGGAACTCAATTTAACCTTGCGCAATACCCTAGATGCAGTTGCACCCCTAAAAACGAAAAACATTTGTCATAAGAAACTAGCTCCCTGGTATACAGAAAATACCCGAGCTTTGAAGCAAGCTTCCAGGAAATTGGAACGGAAATGGCGCCACACCAAACTGGAAGTCTTCCGACTAGCTTGGAAAGACAGTACCGTGCAGTACCGAAGAGCCCTCACTGCTGCTCGATCATCCTACTTTTCCAAATTAATCGAGGAAAATAAGAACAATCCAAAATTTCTTTTTGATACTGTTGCAAAGCTAACTAAAAGCAGCATTCCCCAAGAGAGGATGGTTTTCACTTCAGCAGTGATAAATTCATGAACTTCTTTGAGGAAAAGATCATGACCATTAGAAAGCAAATTACGGACTCCTCTTTGAATCTGCGTATTCCTCCAGGGCTTAGCTGTCCTGGATCTGCACAGCTCTGCGAGGGCCTGGGATCGGGAGAGACACTTAAGTGTTTTAGTACTATATCTCTTGACACAATGATGAAAATAATCATGGCCTCTAAACCTTCAAGCTGCATACTGGATCCTATTCCTACTAAACTGCTGAAGGAGCTGCTTCCTGTGCTTGGCCCTCCTATGTTGAACATAATAAACAGCTCTCTATCCACCGGATGTGTACCAAACTCACTAAAAGTGGCAGTGATAAAGCCTCTCTTGAAAAAGCCAAACCTTGACCCGGAAAATATAAAAAACTATCGGCCTATATCGAATCTTCCATTCCTCTCAAAAATTTTAGAAAAAGCTGTTGCGCAGCAACTCACTGCCTTTCTGAAGACAAACAATGTATACGAAATGCTTCAGTCTGGTTTTAGACCCCATCATAGCACTGAGACTGCACTTGTGAAGGTGGTAAATGACCTTTTAATGGCGTCAGACCGAGGCTCTGCATCTGTCCTCGTGCTACTAGACCTTAGTGCTGCCTTTGACACCATCGATCACCACATTCTTTTGGAGAGACTGGAAACCCAAATTGGTCTACACGGACAAGTTCTGGCCTGGTTTAGATCCTACCTGTCGGAAAGATATCAGTTTGTCTCTGTGAATGGTCTGTCCTCCGACAAATCAACTGTACATTTCGGTGTTCCTCAAGGTTCCGTTTTAGGACCACTATTGTTTTCACTATATATTTTACCTCTTGGGGATGTTATTCGAAAACATAATGTTAACTTTCACTGCTATGCGGATGACACACAGCTGTACATTTCAATGAAGCATGGTGAAGCCCCAAAATTGCCCTCGCTAGAAGCCTGTGTTTCAGACATAAGGAAGTGGATGGCTGAAAACTTTTTACTTTTAAACTCGGACAAAACAGAGATGCTTGTTCTAGGTCCCAAGAAACAAAGAGATCTTCTGTTAAATCTGACAATTAATCTTGATGGTTGTAAAGTCGTCTCAAATAAAACTGTGAAGGACCTAGGCGTTACTCTTGACCCTGATCTCTCTTTTGTCGAACATATCAAGACTGTTTCAAGGACAGCTTTTTTCCATCTACGTAACATTGCAAAAATCAGAAATTTTCTGTCCAAAAATGATGCAGAAAAATTGATCCATGCATTTGTTACTTCTAGATTGGACTACTGCAATGCTCTATTTTCCGGCTACCCGGATAAAGCACTAAATAAACTTCAGTTAGTGCTAAATACGGCTGCTAGAATCCTGACTAGAACCAAGAAATTTGATCATATTACTCCAGTGCTAGCTTCCCTACACTGGCTTCCTGTTAAGGCAAGGGCTGATTTCAAGGTTTTACTGTTAACCTATAAAGCGTTACATGGGCTTGCTCCTACCTATCTTTCCGAGTTGGTCCTGCCGTACATACCAATACGTGCGCTACGGTCACAAGACGCAGGCCTCCTAATTGTCCCTAGAATTTCTAAGCAAACAGCGGGAGGCAGGGCTTTCTCCTATAGATCTCCATTTTTATGGAACAGTCTGCCTACCCATGTGAGAGACGCAGACTCGGTCTCAACCTTTAAGTCTTTACTGAAGACTTATCTCTTCAGTAGGTCATATGATTGAGTGTAGTCTGGCCCAGGAGTGTGAAGGTGAACGGAAAGGCTGGAGCAACGAACAGCCCTTGCTGTCTCTGCCAGGCCGGTTCCCCTCTCCACTGGGGTTCTCTGCCTCTAACCCTGTTGCAGGGGCTGAGTCACTGGCTTGCTGGTGCTCTTTCATGCCGTCCCTGGGAGGGGTGCGTCACTTGAGTGGGTTGAGTTACTGACGTGATCTTCCTGTCTGGGTTGGCGCCCCCCCTTGGTTTGTGCTGTGGTGGAGACCTCTGTGGGCTATACTCGGCCTTGTCTCAGGATTGTAAGTTGGTGGTTGGGGATATCCCTCTAGTGGTGCGGGGGCTGTGCTTTGGCGGAGTGGGTGGGGTTATATCCTTCCTGTTTGGCCCTGTCCGGGGTTTCTTCGGATGGGGCCACAGTGTCTCCGGACCGCTCCTGTCTCAGCCTCCAGTATTTATGCTGCAGTAGTTTATGTGTCGGGGGCTGGGGTTAGTTGGTTATACCTGGAGTACTTCTCCTGTCTTATCCAGTGTCCTGTGTGAATTTAAGTATGCTCTCTCTAATTCTCTCGTTCTCTCTTTCTCTCTGAGAACCTGAGCCCTAGGACCATACGTCAGGACTACCGGGCATGATGACACCTTGCTGTCCCCAGTCCGCCTGGCCTTGCTGCTATTCCAGTTTCAACTGTTCTGCCTGCGGCTACGAAACCCCTACCTGTCCCAGACCTGCTGTTTTCAACTCTAAATGATCGGCTATGAAAAGCCAACTGAGAGACCTGAGCCCTAGGACCATACGTCGGGACTACCGGCCGTGGTGACTCCTTGCTGTCCCCAGTCCGCCTGGCCTTGCTGCTATTCCAGTTTAAACTGTTCTGCCTGCGGTTATGGAACCCCTACCTGTCCCAGACCTGCTGTTTTAAACTCTAATGATCGGCTATGAAAAGCCAACTGAGATTTATTCCTGATTATTATTTGACCATGCTTGTCACTTATGAACATTTTTGAACATCTTGGCATGGTTCTGTTATAATCTCCACCCGGCACAGCCAGAAGAGGACTGGCCACCCCTCATAGCCTGGTTCCTCTCTAGGTTTCTTCCTAGGTTTTGCCTTTCTAGGGAGTTTTTCCTAGCCACCGTGCTTCTACACCTGCATTACTAGCTGTTTGGGGTTTTAGGCTGGGTTTCTGTACAGCACTTCGAGATATTAGCTGATGTAAGAAGGGCTATATAAAATAAAATTGATTGATTGATTGATTAAGGGAACGTAAAGCATGTAGAACACAACTTTCACAGCAGGTTGCTGCTGTTTTTGACTGCCCTCAGGAGGGAGTGGGTCCTGTGAAAAGACCTAATGTGTCATCTTTTTCTCAATGTGGCCGTGAACCAGACCAGGCACCATCTGTATCTGAGGGTGGGACATTAAAGAAAGTTTTGACTTTGTTAGAGAAGGCTCTGGTCAGCAATACTCAGTCTGTGAGTGGCGCAGTGGTCTAAGGCACTACATCGCAGTGCTAGCTGTGCCACTAGAGATCCTGGTTCGAATCCAGGCTCTGTCGTAGCCGGCTGCGACCGGGAGACCCATGGGGCGGCGCACAATTGGACCAGCGTCGCCTAGGGTAGTGGAGGGAATGGCCGGCTCAGTTCGTAGAGCATGGTGTTTGCAACGCCAGGGTTGTGGGTTCGATTCCCAAGGGGGTATGAAAAAAATTAATAACGTATGCACTAACTGTAAGTTGCTCTGGATAAGAGCGTCTGCTAAATGAGGGCAATGTGGGGCATTCTTATTTTTCCTCCACTGATGATGATATCCAATCTGTTTATTCTTACTTTTGTGAGTCAGTACCCAAGAACAACACAGTCATTTTTCAGAACACAATGTCAGAATGACAGTTTGTTTTACACCACTGTGCTAGTACAGGATAAAGTTGAGCTGAAGGGGATGTTAGATAGTGGGTCCATGGCTACTACTCTGCGCGCAGATATTGTACCTCGGTTGAGGGAGGCAGGAGTGGTAGAGGGGAACTTTCTAGCTCCTTCAGACATCATCCTGGTGGGTTGTGGTGGGAACAAACTAGCCCAGTGGGCATGTGTGACTTAAAAATTCAACTTTATGGCTTCTGTTATGTAGTCCCAGTGCTTATTGTTGATGGGCAGGTTGATGAACTCATTGTGGGAACTAATGTGTTGAAGTCTCTGATTAGACAGTTCAAATCAAATGACAGCTACTGGCGGGTGGCGGGTACACCAGGTTCCTCTAGCCAGTGTGATGTCAAATCTGGAGAGATGGAGAGGAGACTCCATCCCAGATAAAGTGGGCACCATTAAGTTGAAGATAGCAGTAACGCTCCAACCCATGAGTGAGCATCTGGTGTGGGGCCGCCTACCGCCAAAGACAAAACTCTCTGTGGGCAGTACTGTTGTTGTCGAGCCCAGCACGTCTCGTTGTGTGAATCGACACATACTAGTGGGGAGAGTAGTTACGCCTCTGTGGGGGGATGGATGGCTCCCTGTGAAGATTGTGAATCCAACAACATCGCCAGTTACCCTGAGACGAAATGCTAAAGTGGCGGATGTGTACCCTTGCATTGCATTGGAGTATTTTAATGATGTCAAGCAGCAAGCAGCTCATCAGAATGTGGCAAAGGCTCAATGTGACAGATCACATGGCAGTCTGACAGCTAAGAGTTCAGTTGGTGGCAGTGTAGATAATGGCAACAGTACACTGAGGAATCTTGGACTTCAAGGCCTGTCTGTTGAGGAGTGTCCAGTTTCACAGTTCTGGAAAGATAAACTTGTCAACTTAATTGGGAAGTATGACACAGTGTTCTCTAGACATAGCCTAGATTGTGGCGAGGCAAAGGAGTTCTGCCTTCGCATACGGCTGACTGATGACCGCCCATTTCGATGACCTTATCGTAGGCTGTCTCCAGCTCATTACCAAAAACTCAGGGAAACACTGGATGATATGGAGGAAAAGGAAATCGTCAGAAAATCCAGCAGCGAGTATGCCTCACCATTGGTGCTGGTATGGAAAAAGTGGTTAAATGCCCGCACAGTAAAGGATGCTCATCCCCTGCCTCATCATGCTGATGTACTGGCCGCGCTGGGAGGTAATGCCTTCTTCAGCACAATGGATTTGACGTCAGGGTATTACAACGTGCCACTGCATGAAGTGGACAAGAAATACACTGCCTTTTCCTCCCCCTTTAGGTCTGCACGAGTACAATCGGTTACCTCAGGGCCTCTGCAACAGCCCGGCTACTTTTATGAGAATGATGCTGACCATCTTTGGTGACCAAAACGTTCTAAGTCTCCTTTGTTACTTGGATGACCTGATGGTTTTTGCTAAGACGGAGGAAGAGAGTCTGCAGAGACTTGAGATGGTTTTTCAGCGGTTGCAGGAGCACAACCTTAAACTGTCTCCGTCTAAGTGCAAGTTTCTGAGGAGGTCTGTAAAGTTTTTGGGCCACATCATTTCTCAGGAGGGTGTAGCCACTGACCCTGCTAAAGTTCAAACCATTTTGAATGTGACTGAGAGTGAAGCTGAGAGTGAAGCTGATGGTGTCACACCGTCTCCTATCAAAATAGGTTCTTTCCTTGGTATGGTAGTATACTATTAGCACTACATTGAGAATTGTTCCATGGTTGCTAGGCCATTGTTTCAGCTAACTACAGGTCAGAAGAAGCCTAGGAGAGGCAAGGGTAGGAAGAGGCCTGGTCCCCCTCGCAGGCTCACTGCTGCAGACTGGACTGCCGAATGTCGACTCGCTTTTGAAGCTTTGAAATCAGCACTAGTTGACCAGGCACTGCTGGTTCATCCAGATTTTTCTCAGCCATTTCTACTTTCCGTGGATGCATCTACTAGTGGTTTGGGAGCTGTACTATCACAAGTGCAAGATGGGAAGGACATAGCCAGACCGATAGCTTTTGCTAGTAAATCTCTTAATCATGCACAATCCAAGTATCCTGCTCACCGGCTGGAATTTCTAGCCATGAAATGGGCCATTCATGATAAATTCAGCCATTGGCTGCGAGGGCATAAGTTTACTGTGTGGACCGACAACGATCCACTCAAATATATTCTTACAAAGCCGAGACGATGCATGCGAGCAGAGATGGGTTGCAAAGCTGGCACCCTTTGAGTGGCGCAGTGGTCTAAGGCACTGCATCGCAGTGCTAGCTGTGCCACTAGAGATTCTGGTTCGAATCCAGGCTCTGTCGTAGCCGGCTGCGACCGGGAGACCCATGGGGCGCCGCACAATTGGCCCAGCGTTGTCCAGGGTAGGGGAGGGAATGGCCGGCAGGGATGTTGCTCAGTTGGTAGAGCATGGCGTTTGCAACGCCAGGGTTGTGGGTTCGATTCCCACGGGGGGCCAGTATGAAAAATAAAAATGATGTATGCACTCACTAACTGTAAGTCGCTCTGGATAAGAGCGTCTGCTAAATGACTAAAAATGTAAAATAAAAATGATATCCAGTACATACAGTGGGGAGAACAAGTATTTGATACACTGCTGATTTTGCAGGTTTTCCTACTTACAAAGCATGTAGAGGTCTGTAATTTTTATCATACATACACTTCAACTGTGAGAGACGGAATGTAAAACAAAAATCCAGAAAATCACATTGTATGATTTTTAAGTAATTAATTTGCATTTTATTGCATGACATAAGTATTTGATACATCCGAAAAGCAGTACTTATTATTTGGTACAGAAACCTTTGTTTGCAATTACAGAGATCATACGTTTCCTGTAGGTCTTGACCAGGTTTGCACACACTGCAGCAGGGATTTTGGCCCGCTCCTCCATACAGACCTTCTCCAGATCCTTCAGGTTTCGGGGCTGAGATCCCCAAAGCCTACAAGAATTCTGATAGTGAAACTCCACTCAGCTGGGATGGTGCTGTGCCTGATGTTGTTAACTTGGTTGAAGATGCTTTGTCAGTCTGGTCTGTGACAATCTACCAGGATTCTGATCAGTCGTCTGACACTACTAGTGTTGAGTCGGAAATTGAAAGTGTGCTGGCTCCGGATATGCTGATCTGTAGTACTCCCCAACCTGAGGTTAGACCTTTGAGCACGGTTGGTGCTGTCCGTGACATTCCTGCTAGGTTTTTGGGTGAGGGTGTTCGGACTAGACTAGGTAGATTTATTAATCCAGTGAATAGGCTAATCCAAACTATGTCTACACAGGAAATGAAACAATTCTTGGTTTCTCAGTGACGGTAGGATATTGCCTACCTTTTCTTTGTTATGTGTATGTGGTAATCTAAGTGGGTCTTAGAGTGATTTGTGGGTTTGTCTAATATTTTTGACAATTCATGTAACTTTGTGTGTAGTTCATCAGCATAAAATGTATTTGGCATTTTTTGTATAGGGTTGAATAAGGGATTAGCTACCTCTTATTTTTCCTAATCCTTCACGGGATAGCTTTCCAGCTGATCGACCATTTGTGGGTCTAGAATTAAGGGACTACACTGGGTTACTCTGTCGCCCTGTGGGTGTGGAATGTTTTTTTCTTTCTTTGCTTTGTTACCTTCGAGGTAATGTGTTTTGTTTTGTGTTTATAATATAGTGTAAAACAGTAGGGGTGAATGTAGTAGTGTGATGTTGTTCCCCTAGATTATGCACCAAGTTGCACACAAGGACAGTTCAACTAGGCCAGGTCAAGAGGGGATGTTAATAAGTTAATAATAATAATAATAATAATATTAATTCAATGTGGTTTTTATTTAATTACAGCTGCATAGCTAATGTAATTTTTTGGTGTACAAACATTTTTATATATTTATATTGTAAATACACCTAATTGTAAAAGTTTTGTATATTTTGGTTTGGTCCATCGCGGGTTATCTGTATTTATGTACCCTCTTATTGTTCTCTTTTGGCTGTCCTTCAACTAGCAAGGTATGTTGTCCTTGGCGCCGTAATTTGTCAATATAAAACTGTGGTAAAGTTACACAAAGTGCTGTTACGCAACTATAGGTTTTGTTACAATGTGGACAATATAAAGATTTATGTTAACAACTTTCACCAAGCTCGCTAATTTGGGTACCTATTGTAACTCGGGAGTATTTGGGTCAGTGTTTGAGTGAGTTTCTATGTGCTCACGCAGGTGCCCGAGAGCTGTGGCTGCACCAAGGGCTAACCTATTGTGTGTTGTCTCTTCGTGTACAGGTATGTCATTTATTTTGTCAGAATTATGTTGAATATCATTTTACTTGTATTGTATAGTGTGTTGTTAGGCACTGAATGTGTGCATGCAGCACCTGTTCTCTTTGCCTGACCTTCAACTAGCAAGGTGCCCGAGAGCTGTGGCTGCACCAAGGGCTAACATAATTTTTTTGTCTCTTCGTGTGCAGGTCGAATAAAAATTATCCAACCATCAGAATTCCAGTTGTGGCAGTGTCCTAATTAAAAGTACACAACGCAGAACGAACCACGCTACATATGCATAATGATGTAGTAAACAACATCGCTCTGCGTGGGAACTTTTGGTGGGGGGGAAGTAGCCTTTATGAGTCTCCATGGTGGGTAAAGACCATCACTTCGTTGTCTTGTTGGGAATAGTAATAATTTGTGACAGTACGCATTGTATTAGTCTAACGGTTGTTTTTAATTTAGTTTCTCACATTAAACAGACATTTGAGAAGGATTTGAGAAGCGAATTGCTTGCAGTTGTACCTATGACACACAGACACACTAAAGCTGTACAGTGTAGTTAGAAAAGTCAATTTACATTATTTGCAGATGTGTTCCCTTTTATTTACAAATCGAAAAATGTAACATTTGAAATGAATGTGGCAGAACAGTTAAGCATAGAGTTCCTGTGGGAGTCTTCTCCTTCAGTCTTTTTGACTCCTATGCCTCGTTTCCTATTAGATGGGATTTTCCCAATGCCAAGTTCACCTGAGACAGCCGCTATCCAGTGTCATGTGTTGCTGAATTACAGATCTCGCTATCCCAATGTCGCTGCTGTCCATGGTGCTGAAATATCCAATCTCGGCTATTTGCATACATAGGACCATCCACACTTGACACCACACACACAAGTTAATGCTAATATCACACACACTTTTGAACATTGCACAACCTGCAACAAGACACTGAAACAACACTTAATTTCAAGTTTGTTTGTTTCTGAATAAAGATGCGAAGAATGAAATCAATGTGTGGAAGGAGATTGGACAATGTATAGGCATTCCCTATAGCTGTATTTGACTGGAGCATGATCAGATTGCTTTGTTTCAGCCAGAATGGAAATTTGGTCTGAGAAACTATGCCCATTATAGCATGACTATTTCAGACAGAATTCACTTAATATTGTCTGTAAAAATATAAATAAGGCAATGTTTATATGACCCCCCTTTCAAACATTCACATATTTATCATTTTCTTGCAGATATACAGTACATTCAGAAAGTATTCATACCCCTTAACTTATTCCACATGTTGTTTTCTTACAGCCTGAATTCAAAATGGATTCAATTATAATATTTTCTCTCACGCAGCTACATACAATACCCCATAATGACAAAGTGAAAACACGTTTTTGAAATTTTTGCAAATGTATTGGAAATGAAATATAGAAATATCTCATTTATATAAGTATTCACACCCCTGAGTCGATTAAAGCTGTGTCTTTCTGGGTAAGTCTCCAAGAGCTTTGCACAACTGGATTGTAAAATATATGCAATATACATTATATAGACAGCCATTTTTTTTTTTGCCATAAGTTTTCAAGCCGAATTAAGTCAAAACTGTAACTAAGCCACTCAGGAACATTCAATGTCATCTTGGTAAGCAACTCCAGTGAATATTTGGCCTTGTGTTTTAGGTTATTGTCCTGCTGAAGAGGGAATTTGTCTCCCAGTGTCTGTTGGAAAGCAGACTGAACCAGGTTTTCCTCTAGGATTCTGACTGTACTTAGCTCTATTCTGTTTCTTTTTATCCTAAAAAAGTCTCTAGTCCTTGCCAATGACATGCATACCCATAACATGATGCAGCCACCACCATGCTTGGAAATATGAAGAGTGGTACTCAGTGATGTGTTGTGTTGGATTTGCCCCAAACATTACACTTTGTATTCAGGACATAAAGTTAATTTCTTTGCCACATTATTTGCAGTTTTACTTTAGTGCCTTATTGCAAACACAATGCATGTAAGGTTTCCTTCTTTTACATTTACATTTTAGTCATTTAGCAGACGCTCTTATCCAGAGCGACTTACAGTTAGTGAGTGCATACTCTGTCAATTAGGTTAGTATTGTGGAGTAACTACAATGTTGATGATTCATCCTCAGTTTTCTCCTATCAAAGCCATTAAACTTTCTAACTGTTTTAAAGCCACCATTGGCCTCATGGTGAAATCCCTGATAGTTTTCCTTCCTCTCCGGCAGCTGAGTTAGGAAGGACGCCTGTATTTTTGTAGTGACTGGGTGTATTAATACACCATCCAAAGCGTAATTAATACCTTCACCATGCTCAAAGGAATATTCAATGTCTGCTTTAATTGTACCCATCTACCAAAAGGTGCCCTACTTTGCGAGGCATTGGAAAACCTCCCTGGTCTTTGTGGTTGAATCTATGTTTCAAATTCACTGCTGGACTGAGGGACCTTATAGATAATTGTATGTGTGGGGTACAGAGATTATGTAGTCATTTGAAAATCACTATTATTGCACACATAGTGAGTCCATCTAACTGATTATGTGACTTGTTAAGCACATTTTTACTCCTGAGATTATTTAGGCTTGCCATAACAAAGGGGTCGAAAACTAATTGATTAGATTACTAGATACTAGACTCTGTCAATATGTTTTTGGAAGTGGCTCTGCATTTCTTGCATACACATCATATTTATGTAAGGATTATGACGACCTTCTAAAAGGACAAAGCTGTTTATGTGTGTTCCCTTGTCTGCACTGTCACCACATCCCTCGATGTGTGCAAACAGAGCATCTATATCAGGGATGGGCAACTCCAGTCCTCGGGACCTGATTGGTGTTACACTTGTTCCCCAGCCCCAGCTAACACATTTGACTCTAATAATCAAGTACTCATGGGCTTCAGTTTAGAATGCAATAAGTTTAATCAGCTGTGTTTGCTAGGGATGGGGAAAAAGTGTGACACCACTCCGACCCCCAAGGACTGGAATTGTCCATGCCTGATCTATATGGTAGGACCAGTACCAGATTAATATGGAGGCGAAAGAAACGCACACCTATTTAGGCGAGGTGCTGGCTATCGGAGTAGAACACTTGAAAAAGAAAAGGAGAGCCGCACACTCTAGGAGCTCAGATGCAATAATTTAATAACTTAATAACCAACGTCAGGATACCCTGATGAAGACAGCTTGTCTGTCGAAACTTTGGTTATTAGGTTATTAAATTATTGCATCTGAGCTCCTAGAGTGTCGCGGAAAAAGTGTGACACCACTCCGGCCCCCCAAGGACAGGAATTGTCCATCCTTGATCTATATGGTAGGAACTGTACCAGACCTGAATGAATGTGTCTGTTTTGAATATTCACGGAGACAGAATGATGTGGTTGATAGCAGAGACGTCATGCCCAAAGGGGGCACAGGGTCACCTACCCCCTCAGATTTGTGATGTTTAAATTTGTCTTGTTATTTTTTCTCTGTCATACTACTAACCATGAAGTTGGCTTTAGCTAGCCCAGATAGGATCCCATTCTCCCAACCTAATAACTACACTGAACAAAAATATTAACGCAATATGTAAAGTGTTGGTCCCATGTTTCATGAGCTGAAATAAAAGCGTGAAATATTTTGTTCGCACAAAAAGCTTATTTTTCTCAAATTGTGTGCACAAATTTGTTTACATCCCTGTAAGCGAGCATTTCTCCTTTGCCAAGATAATCCATCCACCTGACAAATATGGCATATCAAGAAGCTGATTAAACAGCATGATAATTACACAGGTGCACCTTGTGCTGAGGATAATAAAATGCCACTCTAAAATGTGCAGTTTTGTCACACAACACAATGCACAGATGTTTCAAGTTTTGAGGCAGCGTGCAATTGGCTTACGGACTGCAGGAATGTCCACCAGAGCTGTTAACAGATACGTTTATGTTAATTTCTCAACCATAAGCCAAGGCGGCTTTAGAGAATTTGGCAGTACTTCTAACTGGCCTCACGACTTCAGACCACTTGTAAAGCAGCGTATGGGCGAGCTGTTGGCTGATGTCAACGTTGTGAATGCCCCATGGTGGCAGTGGGGTTATGGTATGGGCAGGCATAAGCTACGGACAATGAACACAATTGCATTTATCGATGACAATTTGAATGCACAGATATACCGTGGGATAGTGTACGTGCACAAAGTGAGTTTGTAACATGTATATCATTCTTACTTGTTGTTCTTTATATTTACTACCATTGCCTATTGTAAGTTGCCTCTCTGTGTTTTACTGTGTTGTGTAATACTCCGCAGGTAGCATTATGCCATTAATACAGCCCTTCCTTTGTTAATAGCGTTGTTGCTCTACTTGTGCTATCAGTTATTGTGCATATTCATTACCCCTGTTATCTGTCCATTACAGGACCACTATCATTCCACTACCTTTCCATGTCCATTTCATCCGTGTGTGTCAATAAAGTATCCTTGAATGTAACTCTGAGGTTGCCTTATTCCCCTCTTACCGGGGGAGGTGAAAGCGCAACCTGGTCTCAGAACATTTCGTATTATTCTGTATGTACAAAGCTGTGATCAAGGCAAAGGGTGGCTACTTTGAAGAATCTCAAATCTGAAATATATTTTGATATGTGTAACACATTTTGGGTTACTACATGATGCCATATGTGTTATTTAATAGTTTTGATGTCTTCACTATTATTCTACAATGTAGAAAATACACAAGACACAGAGGAGGAGAAACTATCCAACACCCTGGGAGAGAGAACGAGTGACCTCAGTCGAACTCACAGCCAGAAAGATGGGTTAGATACAGGAGAGGAGGAGGTTACCCCGGATGCCATCACCCCTGCTCCTGTGAGCAAGGAATGAGAGGGGAAGCCTTCTAATCAGGCCAACGGGCAGGCGGAGCGAGAGGTCATAGTGATAGTGATTCACACCCAGAGAGAGACAGACAACCCATACAACCTCTTGGCTGAGATTAACCACACAGAGGTAGAGGCAGAGGGCCTTCAGGGCAAGCCAGTCAGCCTGCCTGCTCTGATCCTCAAGTCAATTGTATTTAAATTCATATTCATTAAAGATTTTTAGTCAAGACTTGAAAAGTGCCATTTATTTCAAATGATAATTATTCAGTGTCTGCAACCCTCAAGAACCAGGGTGAGTCTGGGTCCCCCTTTAACTGGGCAAACACAACTTGCATATTGTCATAGACTAGGCCGAAACGTTAATCTTTTAACCTTGCTTAAATAAAACAATGCATTTTTAATAGTGAGCAAGAGTTTTCTATGATGATTAAAGTTTTTTTGTCGCGCCCTCCACTTTTTTGTCAAATAATACATCTAAAAAAAATGTAATAAGTTAATTATTAAAAGCATTAAAATTGGGATTGGGATGTTTCCCACCTATTTATACAACCTACTCCACAAAGTTTAGAGAAATGTTCTGAAATTAATTAAGAATTAAACAGAAGAAAATCAGAATTGAAGGCAACTATAATGCAAAGAATTTAATGGTATATGGTTCAATCCTGTTTCTGGTCTAATGAATAGTTAATATTGTTCCTCCTCTTCCTTGTGGCAAGCGCAGCAGCACACTGCCCTCCAAAGCCTGCAAAAAAACGCTGGACTGCCCCTTTCCTCGCCCTGGATGGAACATCCAGGGTCACGTCCTTGGTGACGTGTGGGGTGACGTCCAGGGTGACCACAGCAACATCCTCTGGAAAGGGACAAAAGCGGGACAGAATGTAAATAAATGCAAACCGTAGGTTCTAAACACTGGCCAGTTGAATGGGATCTTTTATTTCAGCTCATGAAACATGGGACCAACACTTTACATGTTATCATGATGAACGGCACCTGTCAGAGTGCTTTCTATAAGTCTTACTCACCTGCTTGGATGTCAGATGGCAGAGTGGCGTAGACGGCCACCATGAGAGGCTTTTCTTCAGGTGTGACGTCCACAACCTCCAAGAGTGAAGAAGCAGGGTATGCATCTGTGTTAGGGGTGAGGTCCACAAGCTCCAGGTGGGAAGAAGCAGGATCTGCCTCTGTGTTTGGGGTGATGTCCACAACCTCTAGGTGGGAAGAAGCCGGGTCTGCATCTGTGTTAGGGGTGATGTCCACAAACTCCAGGTGGGAAGAAGCAGGATCTGCCTCTGTGTTAGGGTTGATGTCCACAACCTTCAGGTGGGAAGAAGCCGGGTCTGCCTCTTTGTTAGGGGTGATGTTCACAACCTCCAGGTGGGAAGAAGCCAGGTGTGCCTCTTTGTTAGAATTGATGTCCGCAATCTCTAGGTGGGAAGAAGCCGGGTCTGCCTCTGTGTTTGGGGTGATGTCCACAAGCTCCAGGTGGGAAGAAGCCGGGTCTGTCTCTGTGTTAGGGGTGGTTTCCACAACCTCCTGATAGGAAGAAGCCGGGTCTAACTCTGTGTTAGGGGTGATGACCACAAACTTCAGGTGGGTAGAAGCCGTCTCAGCCTCTGTGTTAGGGGTGATGTCCACAAGCTCCTTGTGGGAAGAAGCCAGGTGTGCCTCTTTGTTAGGGGTGATGTCCACAACCTCCAGGTGGGAAGAAGCAAGGTGTGCCTCTTTGTTAGGGGTGATGTCCACAACCTCCAGGTGAGAAGAAGCCGGGTCTGCCTCTGTGTTAGGGGTGATGTCCACAACCTCCAGGTGGGAAGATGCTGGGTCTGCCTCTGAGTTATGGGTGATGTCAACAACCATACGGTGGGAAGAAGCAGGGTCTGACTCTGTGTTAGGGGTGATGTCCACAAACTTCAGGTGGGTAGAAACCGTCTCAGCCTCTGTGTTAGGGGTGACGTTCACAACCTCCAGGTGGGAAGAAGCCAGGTGTATCTCTTTGTTAGGGTTGATGACCGCAATCTCTAGGTGGGAAGAACCCGGGTCTGCCTCTGTGTTTGGGGTGATGTCCACAAGCTCCTGATGGGAAGAAGCCAGGTGTGCCTCTGTGTTAGGGGTGATGTCCTCAACTTCCAGGTGGTAAGATACCGGGTCTGCCTCTGTGCTACGGGTTTTGTCAGCAACCTCCAGGTGGGAAGAAGCCAGGTGTGCCTCTGTGTTAGGGGTGATGTCCAAAACCACTATGTGGGAAGAAGCCGGGTCTTCCTCTCTGCTACGGGTGATGTCAACAACATCTAGGTGGGGAGAAGCTGGGTCAAACTCTGTGTTAGGGGTGAATCCCTCAACCTCCAGGTGGGCAGAAGCCGGGTCTTTCTCTGTGTTAGGGGTGATGTCCACAACCTCCGGGTGGGAAGAAGCTGGGTCTGCCTCTTTGTTATCGGGGATTTCCACAACCTCCAGGTGGGAAGAAGCCTGGTCTGCATCTGTGTTAGGGGTGACAATTAAAATCCTGATTGGCTCTACTACTACAAGGCACCAGGATGTCATGACAAAAGGCATCTGTCAGAGTGCTTTCTATGAGTGCTACTCACCTGCTTGGATATCAGCTGGTAGTGTGGCGGAGAAGGCCACCACTAGGACAGGGGGAACTCGCAGGGTGTCTGCAGTAGGCTGGAAGTAGCTTTTCACCTCGTCCGCCACAAAGGCACAGACAGAGCTCATAAAAAAGGGGGTCTTGAGGTCATCCAGGGAGAAGGACTGGCTGATTCTCCCGAGGATCGACCTCACAGAGTCAAAAGCAGCAGCCCGGGAGAAAGGGGTGTGAGGAGAAGAGGCCTTCAACGTGTTGGAGAGCTTCTCCCCTACGGCCACCACCATACTCACAGCCATCCCGCTTAGGAGGATGGGGTGATCTGAATGGCCTTCCTCTGGCTGAAGCCACAGGGCCAGGAGGATCCTGGGCACCAGCTCCACCACCACCTGGGATGGGCTGAGCAGGTTGCTACAGGGCTTATTGGACAGCTTGTCCAGAATGCTCCTCACAGCTCTCTCCACGATGATGTGGACCTTGGGGTCGCTGAAATCAACAAAAAGCAGCAGAGAAAGCTAAACGATGTGCAATGTTCACACAGAGAACACTGCCCTAGTTATTTTCTGCATAGCTCCAGATGTGTAGATGAATGGAGCAAGCTGTATGCAGGGCAGTACATGGAACTCACATGTCAGCGCCAGCTGGAGAGGTGGTGTGCATAGAGCGGCGGAGCTTGCAGACAGCCTTGTGCTCCATGTCAATCATTTTTAGGCAGGTGTTTACTTCCCAGGTCTGCCGTAGGAAACAGGAAGTCCCATTAGTGTAATTTCACAACAGATATATTCTGCTGTACTGACTAGTTGTTGAAAGGCTAGAAAGGAGCTCACTGACTGATAGTCTAAGTCTCTAACTCTCATTCTCTTACCAGCCGAGCGAGTTCGTTCCCCTCCTCCAGGGTTTCCTTCCACACCCTTCAAATAAAACACAAAGCATTTCAACTTTCCTGGCTTCCTATTTATCTGTTGTTTATTTTACCCACACCTCCTGGAGTGCTGCTGGTGACAGAGAATGGCAGTGAAGGTGAGAGCTGACGTGGTACTCACCTCTCCCTAAGGGATTTTTTGCCCTGAGACACCAGCCAGTCGCTCATGTGCTCCATGGTGACATGGGGCGAGACCTGGCCTCGACTCTGGAGCAGCAGATAGTGGACCATGAACTTCTTCTGCAAGATGAGGTAAGGTGTGAGACCGTGCCACTAAAGACCATATAATGTGCTTTCAGAAGGGCCTCTCGCAACATTTCACAACTGCTCATGTCTCACAATTTGCAAGTGATATTAAAAACTCTTATGACCATCTTCTCTAAACTGTCTTGAAATAAAACTCTTGTTTTGGGATTAAATCTATCTCTTTTTTTTCTGTGGTTACTTTTTTTGTGGGATGAATCTTACCTGTTTATTGTAATATGCTTCCTCCCAGCAGGCCTGCAGAGTCTGAAAATAAAGGCTGCTTCTACAGAATTCCTTTGAAGATAATTAAAACAATTATGCTTTATTAGGTACATTATGCACAGGCATTTACAGTATGCCAAAAGGAATATCTCCTAAGATTACCTTAGTGGGACCATAAGTGAACTCAGGAATGCTCCCAACCCTATCCATGGTCAGAGGGGGACGAAATGCAGCGCTATAAATATACGGGATGCTCTAGAGATAACAGGAATGACTTAAAGTCGCGAATGATCAATGCCTGTGGAGTCGTCCAATATGCTGCGCTGAGAATTGAGTTGTAGACGATATTTGGATATGTTTGGCGCAATTTACATGTTTACATTCTATTGCCATGGAGAAATTGAGTTTCTAGAACCTGTTTTCTTCTATGTCTTTATTTCGTGAAATATTAAGATCTTTATTTTGTCATAATGTGTATATGAGGACGTTGGAGCCCGTTCCGATTCATGACGCGGTTATCCAGGTGCATGTTGCATAGACCTACTAATCCAACCTTGGCTTACAAGTTAAATTAAATTAGTATATATGCCTATACAAATCTATTGACCACATCCATTTAAATCAATGATTGTCAATTGAAAATGTGGTAGTTGTGTTATCCTGTTGTGCGTGTCAGGGCTCCTCTTAAGCACGTTATTCCAATATTTCCTAGAATTGACGCAGGTTACACTTTTGCAAAACTACTAGGTTAAAAATAAGAGCATGAATGACAATAAAGGTATGACTTGAATTATATGTGTAGTAGTGTGATGTTGTTCCCCTAGATTATGCACCAAATTGCACACAAGGACAGTTCAAGTAGGCCAGGTCAAGAGGGGATGTTAATAAGTTAATAATAATAATAATTCAATGTGGTTTCTTTATTTAATTACAGCTGCATAGCTAATGTTATTTTTTGGTGTACAAACATTTTTATGTATCTATATTGCAAATAGACCTAATTGTAAAAGTTGTGTATATTTTGGTTTGGTCCATCGCGGGTTATCTGTATTTATGTACCCTCTTATTGTTCTCTTTTGCCTGACCTTCAACTAGCAAGGTATGTTGTCCTTGGCGCCGTAATTTGTCGATATAAAACTGTGGTAAAGTTACACAAAGTGCTGTTACGCAACTACAGGTTTTGTTACAATGTGGACAATATAAAGATGTATGTTAACAACTTTCACCGAGCTCGCTAATTAGGGTACCTATTGTAACTCGGGAGTATTTGGGTCAGTGTTTGAGTGAGTTTCTATGTGCTCACGCAGGTGCCCGAGAGCTGTGGCTGCACCAAGGGCTAAGCTATTGTGTGTTGTCTCTTCGTGTACAGGTATGTCATTTATTTTGTCAGAATTATGTTGTATATCATTTTACTTGTATTGTATAGTGTGTTGTTAGGCACTGAATGTGTGCATGCAGCACCTGTTCATTTTTGCCTGACCTTCAACTAGCAAGGTGCCCGAGAGCTGTGGCTGCACCAAGAGCTAACATATTGTGTGTTGTCTCTTCGTGTGCAGGTCGAATAAAAATTATCCAACCATCAGAATTCCAGTTGTGGCAGTGTCCTAATTACGTGACCTGCCGACTGGTCAGCTCAAGCCGACCGCCGGAGCTGTGCATGTGGATGAGGTGCACGACCTGCGCATGTGAATTTGTTGATGGCTTACTGTAAGTGAATATATACTGTAAACAGTGAAAGTGAATGTAGAATATTCATTAGATACAGGTATTCGTGCTTATTTGTATGTTTTGGATGAATTTGTTTATTGCATTAATTTTTTTTGGTATTTGAATGCACTAAATTACATTGTATTTTAGTGCTCTGTTGAGCCATGGAAGATTCTCAAATCCATAAGACGTGTTATGCTGTGGATTTTAGTGTGGGTAGAGGGAGGGGTGTCCTTCCATTTACACCAATTGTACAGTCAGCTCCTGGGAGTAGAGCGTTTGCTTGTCCTGAGTTTGCAAGCACTGGGAGGGGTAGGCTGTTTGTTCCACCTGACCAGGGTATCCCACCTCTGTCTTTTGATGTACCATCATCCACAGTACTCGGTGATAATGGGACGCCTCCGAGTCAGCTTAGTGACCTTATTAAGCAGATTGGTTCAGAGATAGGAGAATCTATCAGAGCGAGTTTACTGCAGCCTGGGGTTTCAAGTCTTTCTCCTGCCCGTCCCCCTCACCAACCCCAGCAGTTTCCCCTGCCTGAGCAGTGTGGGTCAACCTTTATTGATGCGTCCAAGCTGAATCTGGTTGTGAAGTCAGATGTTAGTGCTCCACCTCTTTTTAGGGGTGATGGCTCAGATAAGTACTCTGTCCTGGAGTGGGAGGAGTTAATGGAAGTCTACCTAGAGAAGAGGGGTTACACTGGGTCTGGGAATGTTGGGGAGGTGATGTCTAGGCTCATGGGGAGAGCACGGGATGTGACCAAAGTCTGGAAGCGTAACAACCTTGTTGTCACAGATGTTAAGGCGGTGTTCAGTGTTTTCAAGCAACACTTTGGGGATACTGTCTGCTCAGGTATGCCATTAGCTGATTTCTATTCAATCAAACCATATGCTAATGAGGGTCCAATAGATTTCTGGATTAGGCTTAACAAAGCTGCAGAGGCAGCCGAACAGTACCTTGTGAGTGAGGGCAGGACCTTACCCAATCAGTGCTCAGAATTGGCAGTCATGTTTGTACGCAACTGTCCTGATAAAGAGTTGGCCCAAGTGTTCAAGAGCAAACCCATTCGTGACTGGACAGCCAGTGAGGTACAGGATCGGTTGGATGAACTGTTAAGGGAACGTAAAGCATGTAGAACACAACTTTCACAGCAGGTTGCTGCTGTTTTTGACTGCCCTCAGGAGGGAGTGGGTCCTGTGAAAAGACCTAATGTGTCATCTTTTTTCTCAATGTGGCCGTGAACCAGACCAGGCATCATCTGTATCTGAGGGTGGGACATTAAAGAAAGTTTTGACTTTGTTAGAGAAGGCTCTGGTCAGCAATACTCAGCAATACTCAGTCTGTGAGTGGCACAGTGGTCTAAGGCACTACATCGCAGTGCTAGCTGTGCCACTAGAGATCCTGGTTTGAATCCAGGCTCTGTCGTAGCCGGCCGCGACCGGGAGACCCATGGGGCGGCACACAATTGGACCAGCGTCGCCTAGGGTAGTGGAGGGAATGGCCGGCTCAGTTCGTAGAGCATGGTGTTTGCAACGCCAGGGTTGTGGGTTCGATTCCCACGGGGGTATGAAAAAAAAAAGTAACGTATGCACTAACTGTAAGTCGCTCTGGATAAGAGCGTCTGCTAAATGACTTAAACATGTTAAATGTAGAGGGCCCCGTAAACAGTTCCACAAACTTCAGCATGAGTGCGCTGACTGTGGAAGCACTAATCACTGGACCAAAGCTCAGTGTCAGATGCACCAGCTGTGCGTCAAGTGCTTTTCTCCGGGCCACATGAGCTTTGACTGTAGTGAGGCTGGGCAGCGACAGAACCCTGGATGTGGACAGACTGGCAGGTCTCAGGAAAACTAGAAAGCCTCCGTTCTGAGGAGGGCAATGTGGGGCATTCTTATTTTTCCTCCACTGATGATGATATCCAATCTGTTTATTCTTACTTTTGTGAGTCAGTACCCAAGAACAACACAGTCATTTTTCAGAACACAATGAGAATTACTCAGAATGACAGTTTGTTTTACACCACTGTGCTAGTACAGGATAAAGTTGAGCTGAAGGGGATGTTAGATAGTGGGTCCATGGCTACTACTCTGCGCGCAGATATTGTACCTCGGTTGAGGGAGGCAGGAGTGGTAGAGGGGAACTTTCTAGCTCCTTCAGACATCATCCTGGTGGGTTGTGGTGGGAACAAACTAGCCCAGTGGGCATGTGTGACTTAAAAATTCAACTTTATGGCTTCTGTTATGTAGTCCCAGTGCTTATTGTTGATGGGCAGGTTGATGAACTCATTGTGGGAACTAATGTGTTGAAGTCTCTGATTAGACAGTGAGTTTCTATGTGCTCACGCAGGTGCCCGAGAGCTGTGGCTGCACCAAGGGCTAAGCTATTGTGTGTTGTCTCTTCGTGTACAGGTATGTCATTTATTTTGTCAGAATTATGTTGTATATCATTTTACTTGTATTGTATAGTGTGTTGTTAGGCACTGAATGTGTCCCCTGTCGGTCTGTCCCCCTGTCGGTCTGTCACCTGTTTTTCTGTCTGTGTCCCAGGAGCCAGAGTAAATGCCAAAGACAACAAGTGGCTCACTCCTCTGCACCGGGCCTTGGCTTCCTGCAGTGAGGTACGTGTAGTGATACTGTCAGCCCTCACACACACTCCTGTGCATATGTGTTTGACTGTTAAGTGTGTTGTGATTTTTAAATGCACTTTAAACAAAGTTGAACATGATTTGAACTGTGTTCCTGTAGGAGGCTGTCCAGGTGTTATTGAAACACTCTACTGACGTGAACGCCAGGGACAAGAACTGGCAAACGCCGCTCCACATCGCTGCGGCCAATAAGGCAGTCCGCTGTGCCGAGGCCCTGGTCCCTCTCCTCAGCAACGTGAACGTGTCAGACCGGGCCGGGCGCACGGCGCTGCACCATGCAGCCTTCAGTGGACACCAGGAGGTTAGCAATTAGCATGGACATGATTACACACTGTAGTCTACACTTTATACCTGCCCTATCCCCACGTTGAGCTTACTGTGCATCCGATTACTTACAATGGTTGTATGTAGGGCTGTGACGGTAATTGGATAACCGTGACATTGACGGTTTTGGATGAAGAACACCATGAAAATAAAATTACCGTCAAAACCAAAAAGAAGTATGATTTTCTCTCCATAAAATGTTTTATCACCTTTATTTTAATGTAGATATACTTTATCCATAGCGGGAGTGTTAACTATTGATTATATGGTATTGTTTTGCTGACTTAGTTGGAGGAGATATAGACAGTTTAATAGATGGACTATCTTTTGATGCACCGCAATCACCAAATCTGCTCTATGCGCGAATAGGAGAGAATCTTTGAAGGTCAATTCAGGTTAATTGAAGAGGGGGGGGGGGGGGTGAAAAGTGGGGACCGGGGGTAACTATAGTACCTCTAGATCTATAGCCTACAGGCTGGGGGGTGGGTGGGTAGCCTCTGACCTCTGACCTTCACCTCTGACCTTTTTCATTGTTACAGTAGATCAGAGGAGTGAGGTGAAAAAGATGGCTCTCATTGCAAAAAAAACCCCATAACAACCTGTTTGGGCACATTTCAGTTTCACACCTAACGACGATGGAGAACCAGATGACTTGGCCAGCCTGTTTGCAGAATATGCGCAAAACCCATAGGCTACCTACTAAGAATTCCAGCACCACAAACGGGACACCGATAAGTGGCGAGCACTGCCAGACACTGGAACTCGTTATTTAGTCATAGGAATGGTGCCTTTACGAACGGTGGAGAAACCCGCCTTCAAATAAATGCTCTGGAAATTTGACAGACTATACGAGTTACCGGGGAGAAAGTATTTGTCTCAAACAGCGGTCCCTACCTTGTTCAACAAGGTGAAGGGGGAGGTTCAGGCAGAGCTAAAGGACGTAGATTTGTTTATTTTTGCACTGAATATGGACATGTGGTCAAGTGTAAATATGACTCCTTACATGAACCTAACAGTGCACTATCTGACGAAAGACTGGACACTGAAATCCAACTGTTTGGAAACAACCTACATTCCGGAATTCCTTGACTGGGCCCTTGACGAAAATCTAATGTCCTGTATCGCCACAGACAACAGGGCCAACATTGTGGCTGAAGTGAGGCAACTGAACTGGCCTTGGCTAAATTGCTTTGGCCACAATCTCCATCTCGCTGTCACCATCAATGTGAAGCCAGAGCACAGGCCGTGTTCTAGGCCTATGTAGAACTCTGGTGGGCACTTTTTAGCAGAGCTGGCGATTTAAAAGAGGGACCTAGTAAGGCCCAGACCGAGCTGAACCTCCCAATTCACAACCTCATTCTTGTGAGAAATGAAGTTTTAATAACTAAGCTGTAATAACCATTTATAGGCTATTCAATGTTAAAAGAATAAGCTATGCAAAATTATTGTTCATGAATAATTGTAATTCAGATGCCCGAGCAAATAAACAAACAAAATAGGCTAGTTTCCTTGAATCACTTAATGTTGCATTACCATAGGCCCATTGTTTTATTTAGCCAATCATACTCTAATTAAACCACTGATTATAATGAGTTAATAATGAGAATATAGAACATATTCTGGGAATCCTACATGTTACGTGTGTATACTATACCAGAAAGCATGATCATTAGCTTCTTCTGGATTGTTTTAAATCGCGTAGCCTGTCGGAAGGCAGCGGAGTGCGGCGAATAGGCTTCCAAATAGATGACTGTTGAGTTGTGAATGTCAGTGAAAGAGAGGCTCAACCAGGCATATCGCAATTTTTCAAAATACAATGGAGGGAAAACAGTTTGGAAAGCAATTGGCTTATTGCTTCAAAGAGAAGAAGATGAAAATACTAATGTCTTTTTAATGATCAAAATCCTCAACTTAATTGAGGGAACAGTATTATTGGCATCGGCTATATCCCCGGTGAGTGTGCATATTCACTGTCTTTATCACTGGGTCAGTGCCACTTGAAAGTCGTGTTGAAAAAGATTCTGCTAATCTCTCTAGTCATATAAAGTGTAGTAGAATTGCGTGATTTTAAAATAATAAAAGGCCACATTTTTCCAGTGAAAAGAAACCTACTCCACCACCCGCTGCATTGAACAGCCTGTGATTGAGTTATATTATTAGCCTAAATTATGACTATCCAATTTACTAATCACATTAGGAATAGTCAGCTATTTTACATAAGTTCCGAGCTGGTCATGGGTGCACTTCAGCCACGCTCAAGGTCCTAAACGATATTATAACCGCAATTGATAATAGACAGTACTGTGCAGCCGTCTTCATCGACCTGGCCAAGGCTTTCGACTCTGTCAACCACCGCATTCTTATTGGCAGACTAAATAGCCTTGGTTTCTCAAATGACTGCCTCGCCTGGTTCACCAACTACTTCTCAGATAGAGTTCAGTGTGTCAAATCGGAGGGCCTGTTGTCTGGACCTATGGCAGTCTCTATGGGGGTGCCACAGGGTTCAATTCTTGGGCCGACACTTTTCTCCGTGTATATCAATGATGTCGCTCTTGCTGCTGGTGACTCTCAGATCCACCTCTACGCAGACGACACCATTTTGTATACATCTGGCCCTTCATTGGACACTGTGTTAACAAACCTCCAAACGAGCTTCAATGCCATACAACACTCCTTCAGTAGCCTCCAACTGCTCTTAAACACTAGTAAAACTAAATGTATGCTTTTCAATCGAACGCTGCTGGCACCCGCCCACCCGACTAGAATCACCACTCTCGACGGGTCTGACCTAGAGTATGTGGACAACTACAAATACCTAGGTGTCTGGTTAGACTGTAAACTCTCCTTCCAGACTCACATAAAGAATCTCCAATCCAAAGTTAAATCTAGAATCGGCTTCCTATTTCGCAAACAAAGCCTCCTTCACTCATGCTGCCAAACATGCCCTCGTAAAACTGACTATCCTACCGATCCTTGACTTCGGCGATGTCATTTACAAAATAGCCTCCAACACTCTACTCAGCAAACTGGATGTAGTCTATCACAGTGCCATCCGTTTTGTCTCCAAAGCCCCATACACTACCCACCACTGTGACCTGTACGCTCTTGTTGGCTGGTCCTCACTACATGTTCGTCGTCAAACCCACTGGCTCCAGGCCATCTATAAATCACTGCTAGGCAAATCCCCGCCTTATCTTAGCTCATTGGTCACCATAGCAGCACCCACCCGTAGTCTGCGCTCCAGCAGGTATATCTCACTGGTCATTCCCAAAGCCAACACCTCCTTTGGCCGCCATTCCTTCCAGTTCTCTGCTGCCAATGACTGGAACGAATTGCAAAAATCTCTGAAGCTGGAGACTCTTATCTCCCTCAATAACTTTAAGCATCAGTTGTCAGAGCACCTTACCGATCACTGCACCTGTACACAGCCCATCTGAAATTAGCCCACCCAACTACCTCATCCCTATATTGTTATTTATTTTGCTCTTTTGCACCCCGGTATCTCTATTTGCACATAATCTCTTGCACATCTAGCATTCCAGTGTTAATACTATTGTAATTATTCTGCACTATAGCCTATTTATTGCCTTACCTCCATAACTTGCTACATTTGCACACACTGTATATATATTTTCTGTTGTATTTTTGACTTTATGTTTTTTTACCCCAAATGTAACTCTGTGTTGTTTTTATCGCACTGCTTTGCTTTATCTTGGCCAGGTCGCAGTTGTAAATGAGAACTTGTTCTCAACTGGCTTACCTGGTTAAATAAAGGTGAACAATTTTTTTTTTTTTATAAGTTTGCAAATGTGATGATGCATGGAATGCTTGATATTTTTCATGGAGAAAATTAGCTTCCCCAAACTTGAGAGCAAGACTGGCCTAAACGCGCTAATGTTTTCCTTTGCTAATGTCCGTCCCGCCCCCCTGTCAGCTGTCAGTTTTGTCGATGACCACGTACATAAGACACGCCAATCACCGACACCTGAAGTTCCATGACCATCACAGCCCTAGTTGTATGCTTGAGTTTGTTCAGAGGAGGCTTTGAATAAAATCCGATCTGAGTGTGAAATGCCTTACTGAGGGTAAATGGAAGCTCCTCTTGTGCCCGGCTCAGCCTTATACAGTTTAAGGTACTTTACCGTATCCATTTCAGTAAGGCCAGATTGTCCAAATTCTACCCAAATATTGATGGTACATGTGACAGGTGTAAAAGCTCCTTGGCGGACTTGACCCACATGTTCTGGTCCTGTCCCCGTCTGGCAGATTATTTGTCCACTATTTAAAACCCTTTCTGAAGCATTTGATATAAAGTTGCAGCCTAGTGCAGAAATTGCTATTTTTGGAGTACCAAACAACAATCCTTCTCTGACCAATAGACAGCTAGATGCCATTGCCTTTGCCTCCATGTTAGCCCGCAGAAGGATTTTATTGGATTGGAAATCTATCAATCCTCCCTTAGCCTCTCTTTGGCTCAAAGATCTGAAGCTGTTCCTAAAATGAGAAAAAATGAAGTTACCATTCGAGGGTCAACCAACTCATTTTATTCCTCCTGGGACCCGATGATATCCTATTTTGAACAGCTCCAAACACTTCCTCCAGATTAGTACTCTTGGCCCCACCTTGAGATTACTGCTATATAGGCCTATAAAATCACTTAATCACCTGAAATTGTTAGGCTATTACATTTTTGCTTGAAGTAACGTTGTTGTATACTTTTGTTTTGTTTTCTGACATGTAACTCAATTACTTTCCCTTTCTTTTTAAATGTGTTTGGAGGCATTCTGGGGGGAGGGGAGGTCAAAGGGGGGACTAAAAGGGGAGAAATGTACCATGTCTTTACATGTTATCTTTCATTCATTGTGAATACAAAATATATAATTTTAAAGGGAAGGCTTTGAAGCCAGATTTAGCGGATTTTGCTGTTTAGTTTTCCTCAACCTGTGTTTTGTTTCTCTCTCCTCTCCCTGTTAGATGGTGAGGCTGCTTCTCTCCAGAGGAGCCAACATTAATGCCTTTGACAAGAAGGATCGCCGAGCAATCCACTGGGCTGCTTACATGGGTGATGAGTTTACCACATCATTTACATTCTGACTAATGTCCTTTATACCAATGAATGAATGAATGAATGGACTGTGTGTTAGTCTCACAGCTCAGCTGTATGAGCCACGTCTAGTGTGTTATTATGTCAGAATCATGTACTAAGTAGGTTGATTAGATGTTTTCAGTTGTACTAACATGATGTAGGTGTTGCTTATGGTGCTGTGTACCACTGTAAACTAATCTATCTCTCCCTCTCTCTGCCTATCTCTCTGTGTTTGTATCTCTGTTTCTCTCTTAACCCCCTTACTATCTCCCTCCCCTCTCTCTCTCTCTCTCTCTCTCTCTCTCTCTCTCTCTCTCTCTCTCTCTCTCTCTCTCTCTCTCTCTCTCTCTCTCTATTTATCCCTCCCCTTCTCTCTCTACCATAGGGCACATTGAGGTGGTGAAACTGCTGGCCTCTCATGGATCAGAGGTGTCCTGTAAAAACAAGAAGGCCTACACCCCTCTCCACTCTGCAGCCTCCAGTGGAATGATCAGTGTGGTCAAGTACCTCCTGGACCTTGGTGTGGATGTGAGTCAACACGCATTCAAATGTGTAGGGGGTTTTCATAATAGTAATGAAGAGAGAGAGGTTAGAGCCAGTGGTTTTCTAACAAGTTGAATAGATTTAGTTGATTTCTTACTAAGTTCAATAAATGTTTGAATATTGTTGAATTTCGGTTTAATGTCTGGATTCCGTGATTCGGTCCGCAACGCCTATTTTATAGGGCCCTAGTCAATGAACTTGTCATAAATCAACATAGGATATGCCCTCTCCCCCCCCAACAAGACTCAAATATATATATATATATATATATATATATATATATTTATTGGAAATGTAAGCAAGGGTTGAGCTTCTTCAGTTTGTGTCACAAAGTGGATACGTTTCTGTGTCCCTTTCAGAGTGAGTGACACATTGACTTTATATAGTGTACCAAGAGTTGTTCCCTCGCTTACGGCCATACCAGCCTGAATACGCCCGATCTCGTCCGATCTCGGAAGCTAAGCAGGGTCGGGCCTGGTCAGTACTTGGATGGGAGACCGCCTGGGAATACCAGGTGCTGTAAGCTTTTTGTCCCAGTAGAGCGTGCTCTTGTGTCATGGAGCAACTGCCTTTTATTTATCACCCTAATAATATCATGGATTGTTATTGGACTAAATGCAGTTTGTGTGTGCTGCCCTGCCCTGATCAAATCAAATAATGGACAGTGCGTTTCCCTCAAAATATAGGCAGTACATGCAGCCTTTGTTTTTAGTCTAGGAGACAGTCAATGTCTGTAGTCCATTAGGGCACTATAAAATCCCTTCAATGTTTTGCCTGATTCCGTTAATTCCCAAGTTCCCTTTTCTCCATTTAGATTTCCCCGTTGACCGTTTGTCCCTATTTTTGCAGGTTTTCGCTCTCAAAAGTACACCTTTTTAATAGCAAAACAGCACAATTGGATGTTCTATGTCCACAACAATGTTTAAACCCTATCAGGTGACCATTTGTGAGGTCTGGGAAAAATGTAAGACATTTAGATTTTGGGGTGTAGTTACCCTTAAATGCAAGCGTGCACCAGGAAGAGACCTTTGTTTGGTTAAGCGGTGTTGCTGTAGAACAAATGGCCACTGGAGTGATGCAAATGATCACGGTATAATTCTGCCAGGCAGTCATAGGCTACTTTGTAGTTAACATTTACTTGCGAAGGTTTTGGGGAAAGCCATTCCTTCCCTACCAGAAGAAGGTTATCATTAGCATCATCGCTAACGGCTACACAAAGTGTAGACATACGCGCACACCGCACACATGCACACAGACAGGGGCATTCCTGTGCCGTTCCAGAAAGTTCATGGAAATACGAATCACTGATGCATTTTGTTCATGTCTTATGATTGACTTGGGCAAATGAATGCGTTTTCTAACAAGTTGAATAGATTTAGTTGATTTCTTACTAAGTTCAATAAATGTTTGAATATTGTTGAATTTCGGTTTAATGTCTGGATTCCGTGATTCGGTCCGCAACGCCTATTTTATAGGGCCCTAGTCAATGAACTTGTCATAAATCAACATAGGATATGCCCTCTTCCCCCCCCAACAAGACTCAAATATATATATATATATATATATATATATATTGGAAATGTAAGCAAGGGTTGAGCTTCTTCAGTTTGTGTCACAAAGTGGATACGTTTCTGTGTCCCTTTCAGAGTGAGTGACACATTGACTTTATATAGTGTACCAAGAGTTGTTCCCTCGCTTACGGCCATACCAGCCTGAATACGCCCGATCTCTCCGATCTCGGAAGCTAAGCAGGGTCGGGCCTGGTTAGTACTTGGATGGGAGACCGCCTGGGAATACCATGTGCTGTAAGCTTTTTGTCCCAGTAGAGCGTGCTCTTGTGTCATGGAGCAACTGCCTTTTATTTATCACCCTAATAATATCATGGATTGTTATTGGACTAAATGCAGTTTGTGTGTGCTGCCCTGCCCTGATCAAATCAAATAATGGACAGTGCGTTTCCCTCAAAATATAGGCAGTACATGCAGCCTTTGTTTTTAGTCTAGGAGACAGTCAATGTCTGTAGTCCATTAGGGCACTATAAAATCCCTTCAATGTTTTGCCTGATTCCGTTAATTCCCAAGTTCCCTTTTCTCCGTTTAGATTTCCCCGTTGACCGTTTGTCCCTGTTTTGGCAGGTTTTCGCTCTCAAAAGTACACCTTTTTAATAGCAAAACAGCACAATTGGATGTTCTATGTCCACAACAATGTTTAAACCCTATCAGGTGACCATTTGTGAGGTCTGGGAAAAATGTAAGACATTTAGATTTTGGGGTGTAGTTACCCTTAAATGCAAGCGTGCACCAGGAAGAGACCTTTGTTTGGTTAAGCGGTGTTGCTGTAGAACAAATGGCCACTGGAGTGATGCAAATGATCACGGTATAATTCTGCCAGGCAGGCATAGGCTACTTTGTAGTTAACATTTACTTGCGAAGGTTTTGGGGAAAGCCATTCCTTCCCTACCAGAAGAAGGTTATCATTAGCATCATCGCTAACGGCTACACAAAGTGTAGACATACGCGCACACCGCACACATGCACACAGACAGGGGCATTCCTGTGCCGTGCCAGAAAGTTCATGGAAATACGAATCACTGATGCATTTTGTTCATGTCTTATGATTGACTTGGGCAAATGAATGCGTTTTCTAACAAGTTGAATAGATTTAGTTGATTTCTTACTAAGTTCAATAAATGTTTGAATATTGTTGAATTTCGGTTTAATGTCTGGATTCCGTGATTCGGTCCGCAACGCCTATTTTATAGGGCCCTAGTCAATGAACTTGTCATAAATCAACATAGGATATGCCCTCTTCCCCCCCAACAAGACTCAAATATATATATATATATATATATATATATATATATTGGAAATGTAAGCAAGGGTTGAGCTTCTTCAGTTTGTGTCACAAAGTGGATACGTTTCTGTGTCCCTTTCAGAGTGAGTGACACATTGACTTTATATAGTGTACCAAGAGTTGTTCCCTCGCTTACGGCCATACCAGCCTGAATACGCCCGATCTCTCCGATCTCGGAAGCTAAGCAGGGTCGGGCCTGGTTAGTACTTGGATGGGAGACCGCCTGGGAATACCATGTGCTGTAAGCTTTTTGTCCCAGTAGAGCGTGCTCTTGTGTCATGGAGCAACTGCCTTTTATTTATCACCCTAATAATATCATGGATTGTTATTGGACTAAATGCAGTTTGTGTGTGCTGCCCTGCCCTGATCAAATCAAATAATGGACAGTGCGTTTCCCTCAAAATATAGGCAGTACATGCAGCCTTTGTTTTTAGTCTAGGAGACAGTCAATGTCTGTAGTCCATTAGGGCACTATAAAATCCCTTCAATGTTTTGCCTGATTCCGTTAATTCCCAAGTTCCCTTTTCTCCGTTTAGATTTCCCCGTTGACCGTTTGTCCCTGTTTTGGCAGGTTTTCGCTCTCAAAAGTACACCTTTTTAATAGCAAAACAGCACAATTGGATGTTCTATGTCCACAACAATGTTTAAACCCTATCAGGTGACCATTTGTGAGGTCTGGGAAAAATGTAAGACATTTAGATTTTGGGGTGTAGTTACCCTTAAATGCAAGCGTGCACCAGGAAGAGACCTTTGTTTGGTTAAGCGGTGTTGCTGTAGAACAAATGGCCACTGGAGTGATGCAAATGATCACGGTATAATTCTGCCAGGCAGGCATAGGCTACTTTGTAGTTAACATTTACTTGCGAAGGTTTTGGGGAAAGCCATTCCTTCCCTACCAGAAGAAGGTTATCATTAGCATCATCGCTAACGGCTACACAAAGTGTAGACATACGCGCGCACCGCACACATGCACACAGACAGGGGCATTCCTGTGCCGTTTCAGAAAGTTCATGGAAATACGAATCACTGATGCATTTTGTTCATGTCTTATGATTGACTTGGGCAAATGAATGCGTTTTCTAACAAGTTGAATAGATTTAGTTGATTTCTTACTAAGTTCAATAAATGTTTGAATATTGTTGAATTTCGGTTTAATGTCTGGATTCCGTGATTCGGTCCGCAACGCCTATTTTATAGGGCCCTAGTCAATGAACTTGTCATAAATCAACATAGGATATGCCCTCTTCCCCCCCAACAAGACTCAAATATATATATATATATATATATATATATATATTTGGAAATGTAAGCAAGGGTTGAGCTTCTTCAGTTTGTGTCACAAAGTGGATACGTTTCTGTGTCCCTTTCAGAGTGAGTGACACATTGACTTTATATAGTGTACCAAGAGTTGTTCCCTCGCTTACGGCCATACCAGCCTGAATACGCCCGATCTCGTCCGATCTCGGAAGCTAAGCAGGGTCGGGCCTGGTTAGTACTTGGATGGGAGACCGCCTGGGAATACCAGGTGCTGTAAGCTTTTTGTCCCAGTAGAGCGTGCTCTTGTGTCATGGAGCAACTGCCTTTTATTTATCACCCTAATAATATCATGGATTGTTATTGGACTAAATGCAGTTTGTGTGTGCTGCCCTGCCCTGATCAAATCAAATAATGGACAGTGCGTTTCCCTCAAAATATAGGCAGTACATGCAGCCTTTGTTTTTAGTCTAGGAGACAGTCAATGTCTGTAGTCCATTAGGGCACTATAAAATCCCTTCAATGTTTTGCCTGATTCCGTTAATTCCCAAGTTCCCTTTTCTCCGTTTAGATTTCCCCGTTGACCGTTTGTCCCTGTTTTGGCAGGTTTTCGCTCTCAAAAGTACACCTTTTTAATAGCAAAACAGCACAATTGGATGTTCTATGTCCACAACAATGTTTAAACCCTATCAGGTGACCATTTGTGAGGTCTGGGAAAAATGTAAGACATTTAGATTTTGGGGTGTAGTTACCCTTAAATGCAAGCGTGCACCAGGAAGAGACCTTTGTTTGGTTAAGCGGTGTTGCTGTAGAACAAATGGCCACTGGAGTGATGCAAATGATCACGGTATAATTCTGCCAGGCAGGCATAGGCTACTTTGTAGTTAACATTTACTTGCGAAGGTTTTGGGGAAAGCCATTCCTTCCCTACCAGAAGAAGGTTATCATTAGCATCATCGCTAACGGCTACACAAAGTGTAGACATACGCGCGCACCGCACACATGCACACAGACAGGGGCATTCCTGTGCCGTGCCAGAAAGTTCATGGAAATACGAATCACTGATGCATTTTGTTCATGTCTTATGATTGACTTGGGCAAATGAATGCGTTTTCTAACAAGTTGAATAGATTTAGTTGATTTCTTACTAAGTTCAATAAATGTTTGAATATTGTTGAATTTCGGTTTAATGTCTGGATTCCGTGATTCGGTCCGCAACGCCTATTTTATAGGGCCCTAGTCAATGAACTTGTCATAAATCAACATAGGATATGCCCTCTCCCCCCCAACAAGACTCAAATATATATATATATATATATATATATATATATATATATATAATGGAAATGTAAGCAAGGGTTGAGCTTCTTCAGTTTGTGTCACAAAGTGGATACGTTTCTGTGTCCCTTTCAGAGTGAGTGACACATTGACTTTATATAGTGTACCAAGAGTTGTTCCCTCGCTTACGGCCATACCAGCCTGAATATGCCCGATCTCGTCCGATCTCGGAAGCTAAGCAGGGTCAGGCCTGGTTAGTACTTGGATGGGAGACCGCCTGGGAATACCAGGTGCTGTAAGCTTTTTGTCCCAGTAGAGCGTGCTCTTGTGTCATGGAGCAACTTTCTATTATTTATCACCCTAATAATATCATGGATTGTTATTGGACTAAATGTAGTTTGTGTGTGCTGCCCTGCCCTGATCAAATCAAATAATGGACAGTGCGTTTCCCTCAAAATATAGGCAGTACATGCAGCCTTTGTTTTTAGTCTAGGAGACAGTCAATGTCTGTAGTCCATTAGGGCACTATAAAATCCCTTCAATGTTTTGCCTGATTCCGTTAATTCCCAAGTTCCCTTTTCTCCGTTTAGATTTCCCCGTTGACCGTTTGTCCCTGTTTTGGCAGGTTTTCGCTCTCAAAAGTACACCTTTTTAATAGCAAAACAGCACAATTGGATGTTCTATGTCCACAACAATGTTTAAACCCTATCAGGTGACCATTTGTGAGGTCTGGGAAAAATGTAAGACATTTAGATTTTGGGGTGTAGTTACCCTTAAATGCAAGCGTGCACCAGGAAGAGACCTTTGTTTGGTTAAGCGGTGTTGCTGTAGAACAAATGGCCACTGGAGTGATGCAAATGATCACGGTATAATTCTGCCAGGCAGGCATAGGCTACTTTGTAGTTAACATTTACTTGCGAAGGTTTTGGGGAAAGCCATTCCTTCCCTACCAGAAGAAGGTTATCATTAGCATCATCGCTAACGGCTACACAAAGTGTAGACATACGTGCGCACCGCACACATGCACACAGACTGGGGCATTCCTGTGCCGTTCAGAAAGTTCATGGAAATACGAATCACTGATGCATTTTGTTCATGTCTTATGATTGACTTGGGCAAATGAATGCGTTTTCTAACAAGTTGAATAGATTTAGTTGATTTCTTACTAAGTTCAATAAATGTTTGAATATTGTTGAATTTCGGTTTAATGTCTGGATTCCGTGATTCGGTCCGCAACGCCTATTTTATAGGGCCCTAGTCAATGAACTTGTCATAAATCAACATAGGATATGCCCTCTCCCCCCACCAACAAGACTCAAATATATATATATATATATATATATTGGAAATGTAAGCAAGGGTTGAGCTTCTTCAGTTTGTGTCACAAAGTGGATACGTTTCTGTGTCCCTTTCAGAGTGAGTGACACATTGACTTTATATAGTGTACCAAGAGTTGTTCCCTAGCTTACGGCCATACCAGCCTGAATACGCCCGATCTCGTCCGATCTCAGAAGCTAAGCATGGTCGGGCCTGGTTAGTACTTGGATGGGAGACCGCCTGGGAATACCAGGTGCTGTAAGCTTTTTGTCCCAGTAGAGCGTGCTCTTGTGTCATGGAGCAACTGCCTTTTATTTATCACCCTAATAATATCATGGATTGTTATTGGACTAAATGCAGTTTGTGTGTGCTGCCCTGCCCTGATCAAATCAAATAATGGACAGTGCGTTTCCCTCAAAATATAGGCAGTACATGCAGCCTTTGTTTTTAGTCTAGGAGACAGTCAATGTCTGTAGTCCATTAGGGCACTATAAAATCCCTTCAATGTTTTGCCTGATTCCGTTAATTCCCAAGTTCCCTTTTCTCCGTTTAGATTTCCCCGTTGACCGTTTGTCCCTGTTTTGGCAGGTTTTCGCTCTCAAAAGTACACCTTTTTAATAGCAAAACAGCACAATTGGATGTTCTATGTCCACAACAATGTTTAAACCCTATCAGGTGACCATTTGTGAGGTCTGGGAAAAATGTAAGACATTTAGATTTTGGGGTGTAGTTACCCTTAAATGCAAGCGTGCACCAGGAAGAGACCTTTGTTTGGTTAAGCGGTGTTGCTGTAGAACAAATGGCCACTGGAGTGATGCAAATGATCACGGTATAATTCTGCCAGGCAGGCATAGGCTACTTTGTAGTTAACATTTACTTGCGAAGGTTTTGGGGAAAGCCATTCCTTCCCTACCAGAAGAAGGTTATCATTAGCATCATCGCTAACGGCTACACAAAGTGTAGATATACGCGCGCACCGCACACATGCACACAGACAGGGGCATTCCTGTGCCGTTTCAGAAAGTTCATGGAAATACGAATCACTGATGCATTTTGTTCATGTCTTATGATTGACTTGGGCAAATGAATGCGTTTTCTAACAAGTTGAATAGATTTAGTTGATTTCTTACTAAGTTCAATAAATGTTTGAATATTGTTGAATTTCGGTTTAATGTCTGGATTCCGTGATTCGGTCCGCAACGCCTATTTTATAGGGCCCTAGTCAATGAACTTGTCATAAATCAACATAGGATATGCCCTCTTCCCCCCCAACAAGACTCAAATATATATATATATATAATGGAAATGTAAGCAAGGGTTGAGCTTTTTCAGTTTGTGTCACAAAGTGGATACGTTTCTGTGTCCCTTTCAGAGTGAGTGACACATTGACTTTATATAGTGTACCAAGAGTTGTTCCCTCCCTTACGGCCATACCAGCCTGAATACGCCCGATCTCGTCCGATCTCGGAAGCTAAGCATGGTCGGGCCTGGTTAGTACTTGGATGGGAGACCGCCTGGGAATACCAGGTGCTGTAAGCTTTTTGTCCCAGTAGAGCGTGCTCTTGTGTCATGGAGCAACTGCCTATTATTTATCACCCTAATAATATCATGGATTGTTATTGGACTAAATGCAGTTTGTGTGTGCTGCCCTGCCCTGATCAAATCAAATAATGGACAGTGCGTTTCCCTCAAAATATAGGCAGTACATGCAGCCTTTGTTTTTAGTCTAGGAGACAGTCAATGTCTGTAGTCCATTAGGGCACTATAAAATCCCTTCAATGTTTTGCCTGATTCCGTTAATTCCCAAGTTCCCTTTTCTCCGTTTAGATTTCCCCGTTGACCGTTTGTCCCTGTTTTGGCAGGTTTTCGCTCTCAAAAGTACACCTTTTTAATAGCAAAACAGCACAATTGGATGTTCTATGTCCACAACAATGTTTAAACCCTATCAGGTGACCATTTGTGAGGTCTGGGAAAAATGTAAGACATTTAGATTTTGGGGTGTAGTTACCCTTAAATGCAAGCGTGCACCAGGAAGAGACCTTTGTTTGGTTAAGCGGTGTTGCTGTAGAACAACTGGCCACTGGAGTGATGCAAATGATCACGGTATAATTCTGCCAGACAGGCATAGGTTACTTTGTAGTGAACATTTACTTGCGAAGGTTTTGGGGAAAGCCATTCCTTCCCTACCAGAAGAAGGTTATCATTAGCATCATCGCTAACGGCTACACAAAGTGTAGATATACGCGCGCACCGCACACATGCACACAGACAGGGGCATTCCTGTTCCGTTTCAGAAAGTTCATGGAAATACGAATCACTGATGCATTTTGTTCATGTCTTATGATTGACTTGGGCAAATGAATGCGTTTTCTAACAAGTTGAATAGATTTAGTTGATTTCTTACTAAGTTCAATAAATGTTTGAATATTGTTGCATTTCGGTTTAATGTCTGGATTCCATGATTCGGTCCGCAACGCCTATTTTATAGGGCCCTAGTCAATGAACTTGTCATAAATCAACATAGGATATGCCCTCTTCCCCCCCCAACAAGACTCAAATATATATATATATATATATATATATATATATATATATATATATATATATATATATATATATATTTGGAAATGTAAGCAAGGGTTGAGCTTCTTCAGTTTGTGTCACAAAGTGGATACGTTTCTGTGTCCCTTTCAGAGTGAGTGACACATTGACTTTATATAGTGTACCAAGAGTTGTTCCCTCGCTTACGGCCATACCAGCCTGAATATGCCCGATCTCGTCCGATCTCGGAAGCTAAGCATGGTTGGGCCTGGTTAGTACTTGGATGGGAGACCGCCTGGGAATACCAGGTGCTGTAAGCTTTTTGTCCCAGTAGAGCCCGATGTGAGAGAGCCATCGGGAGAGGTTGTGTTTTTCTCTAGCAGGAGGTAAGCTTCTCATATGGTGTTGAGTAAAGCTTAAACCATGTATTAGATCGTAGGTAGGTAGTTAGTTGTAGTTAGGTATTGTAGTTATTGTAGGTTAGTATTGTTGTTATTGTAGGTTTCCGTAGGTAATTATTGTAGGTTAGTATCGAAGCACGAGGCTAGCTAGCTAGCGGGTAGCTACTGGTAACGTTTAGGTACGGTGGAGAGCTGTTTCCAATGTTAATGTGCTGCTAGCCAACGTTTAATTTTTGCTGCGTTATGCGTTATGAAAGGAACTAGACACGGACAGTAGGAACTAGACACGGACAGTAGCAGTACGGTCGCTTTTATTTTTCGTCCTGTGTAAATATCCCGTTTCTTGTTTTTTTTGTCTATATTTCTAAATTTTTTACTTTCACTCTTTAACTAAATATACTCTCCTGCAACCCGCCTCACCCAACGTGGAAAGGATTCTATTATTTCTTTATAACTTTCATCAAGAACCGTAAGCTGAAACGTGTGTAGCCGCAATCTGAATTGGCTACCTGCTATTAGTTACCGTTAGCGTCTCCACCACTGTCCGTGGCCTACACTATCCACCAGCCAGCTCTAGCTAGCCTGGACAATTCGTCGGCCAGTCTGCACAGCGTGCTATCGACCCAGCGTGCTATCGACCCATAGCTTATTGGACTTTCTGCCGGAATCACTGGACCCTAGCGCCGGATCATCACAACCAGCTAGCTAGCTGCAACTAAATGGCTACGTGTTATTAGTCACTGTTAGCGTCTTCATCTTTGTCCGTGGCCTACACTATCCACCAGCCAGCTCTAGCTAGCCTGGACAATTCGTCGGCCAGTCTGCACAGCGTGCTATCGACCCAGCGTGCTATCGACCCATAGCTTATTGGACTTTCTGCCGGAATCACTGGACCCTAGCGCCGGATCATCACAACCAGCTAGCTAGCTGCAACCTGTTGCTGGCTGATACCATTGCCATATAGCAAGCACCAGTTAGCCTTGAGCTAGCCTGCTAGCTCCCTGCTAGCTGTGCTGAAGCACCAATTTGAACTGCTCTCGGACTCACATATTGCTGTTCACTGGACCTTATGATCACTCAGCTGCACAGCTGATGCCTGCTGGACTGTTCCTTTACACGGTACTCTGTCCTGTTTTTTTCTGTTTAGTCTTAGCCCAAACGTTATCGCTATTTCCAGTTGTGTCTTAGCTCTCTCTAATAACACGTGACTGCTTTATGCCTCTCTCCTATGTCAATTATGCCTTGCCTATTGCTGTTTGGGTTAGTTCTTATTATACAATTTCAATGTAGAACCCCTAGTCCCTCTCAAACTGTCTCATATAGCTCCTTTGTTCCCCCCATACACGCGAGACCGGCTCAATCGATGCCTCCAATGATGCTATCTCTTTCATTGTTACCCAACACTTAGGATTACCTGAACTGTACTCATATCCTTCCATATCCTTTTCTGTACATAATGCCCTGAATCTTTTCTACAACGCCCGGAGAACTGCCCCCTTTATTCTATGTACCCAACGCACTAGAAGACCAGTTCTTAAAGCCTTTAGTCGTATCCTTATTCTACTCCTCCTCTGTTCCTCTGGTGATGTAGAGGCTAACCCAGGCCCTGCAGCCCCCAGTATCACTCCTACTCCCCAGGAGCTATCATTTATTGACTTCTGTAACCGTAAAAGTCTTGGTTTTCTGCACATAAATATCAGAAGCCTCCTTCCTAAGTTTGAGTTATTCACTGCGTTAGCACACTCCGCCAACCCTGATGTTCTAGCAGTGTCTGAATCCTGGCTTAGGAAGGCCACCAAAAATTCTGAAATTTCCATCCCCAACTATAACATTTTCCGTCTAGATAGAACTGCCAAAGGGGGTGGAGTTGCAATCTACTGTAGAGATAGCCTGCAGAGCTCTATCATACTATCCAGGTCTGTGCCCAAACAGTTTGAGCTTTTAGTTCTAAAAATCCACCTTTCCAGAAATAAATCTCTCACTGTTGCCGCTTGCTACAGACCCCCCTCAGCCCCCAGCTGTGCCCTGGACACCATATGTGAACTGATTGCCCCCCATCTATCCTCAGAGTTCGTACTGCTTGGTGACCTAAATTGGGATATGCTTAATACCCCAGCCATCCTACAATCCAAGCTAGATGCCCTCAACCTCACGCAAATTATCAACGAACCTACCAGGTACAACCCTAAATCCGTAAACATGGGTACCCTCATAGATATCATCCTGACTAACTTACCCTCTAAATACACCTCCGCTGTCTTCAACCAGGATCTCAGCGATCACTGCCTTATTGCCTGCGTCCGTAACGGGTCCGCGGTCAAACGACCACCCCTCATCACTGTCAAACGCTCCCAAAAACACTTCAGCGAGCAGGCCTTCCTAATTGACCTGGCCCAGGTATCCTGGATGGATATAGATCTCATTCCGTCAGTAGAGGATGCCTGGTTGTTCTTTAAAAGTAATTTCCTCTCAATCTTAAATAGACATGCCCCATTCAAAAAATACAGAACTAAGAACAGATACAGCCCCTGGTTCTCCTCAGACTTGACTGCCCTTGACCAGCACAAAAACATCCTGTGGCGTACTGCATTAGCATCAAATAGCCCCGTGATATGCAACTTTTCAGGGAAGTTAGGAACCAATATACACAAGCAGTTAGGAAAGCAAAGGCTAACTTTTTCAAACAGAAATTTGCATCCTGTAGCACTAACTCCAAAAAGTTTTGGGACACTGTAAAGTCCATGGAAAATAAGAGCACTTCCTCCCAGCTGCCCACTGCACTGAGGCTAGGAAACACTATCACCACCGATAAATCTACAATAATCGAGAATTTCAACAAGCATTTTGCTACGGCTGGCCATGCTTTCCACCTGGCTACCACTACCCCGGCCACCAGCTCTGCACCCTCCGCTGCAACTTGCCCATGCCCCCCGCTTCTCCTTCACACAAATCCAGACAGCTGATGTTCTAAAAGAGCTGCAAAATCTGGACCCCTACAAATCATCTGGACTAGACAATCTGGACCCTTTCTTTCTAAAACTAGCCGCCGAAATTGTCGCAACCCCTATTACTAGCCTGTTCAACCTCTCTTTCGTAACGTCTGAGATCCCCAGAGATTGGAAAGCTGCCGCGGTCATCCCCCTCTTCAAAGGGGGTGACACTCTAGATCCAAACTGTTACAGACCCATATCCATCCTGCCCTGCCTTTCAAAAGTTTTTGAAAGCCAAGTCAACAAACAGATCACCAACCATTTCGAATCCCACCGTACCTTCTCTGCTATGCAATCCGGTTTCCGAGCTGGTCATGGGTGCACTTCAGCCACGCTCAAGGTCCTAAATGATATTATAACCGCGATCGATAATAGACAGTACTGTGCAGCCGTTTTCATTGACCTGGCCAAGGCTTTCGACTCTGTCAACCACCGCATTCTTATTGGCAGACTAAATAGCCTTGGTTTCTCTAATGACTGCCTCGCCTGGTTCACCAACTACTTCTCAGATAGAGTTCAATGTGTCAAATCGGAGGGCCTGTTGTCTGGACCTATGGCAGTCTCTATGGGGGTGCCACAGGGTTCAATTCTTGGGCCAACTCTTTTCTCTGTGTATATCAATGACGTCGCTCTTGCTGCTGGTGACTCTCAGATCCACCTCTACGCAGACGACACCATTTTGTATACATCTGGCCCTTCATTGGACACTGTGTTAACAAACCTCCAAACGAGCTTCAATTCCATACAACACTCCTTCAGTAGCCTCCAACTGCTCTTAAACACTAGTAAAACAAAATGCATGCTCTTCAACCGAACGCTGCTTGCACCCGCCCACCCGACTAGAATCACTACTCTAGACGGGTCTGACCTAGAGTACGTGGACAACTACAAATATCTAGGTGTCTGGTTAGACTGTAAACTCTCCTTCCAGACTCACATTAAGAATCTCCAATCCAAAGTTAAATCTAGAATCGGTTTCCTATTTCGCAACAAAGCCTCCTTCACTCATGCTGCCAAACATGCCCTTGTAAAACTGACTATCCTACCGATCCTTGACTTCGCGATGTCATTTACAAAATAGCCTCCAACACTCTACTCAGCAAATTGGATGTTGTCTATCACAGTGCCATCCGTTTTGTCTCCAAAGCCCCATATAATACCCACCACTGTGACCTGTACGCTCTTGTTGGCTGGTCCTCACTACATATTCGTCGCCAAACCCACTGGCTCCAGGCCATCTATAAATCACTGCTAGGCAAATCCCCGCCTTATCTTAGCTCATTGGTCACCATAGCAACACCCACCCGTAGTCTGCGCTCCAGCGGGTATATCTCACTGGTCATCCCCAAAGCCAACACCTCCTTTGGCCGCAATTCCTTCCAGTTCTCTGCTGCCAATGACTGGAACAAACTGCAAAAATCTCTGAAGCTGGAGACGCTTATCTCCCTCACTAACTTTAGGCATCAGTTGTCAGAGCACCTTACCGATCACTGCACCTGTACACAGCCCATCTGAAATTAGCCCGCCCAACTACCTCATCCCTATATTGTTATTTATTTTGCTCATCTGTACCCCAGTATCTCTATTTGCACATCATCTCTTGCACATCATTCCAGTGTTAATACTAAATTGTAATTATTTTGCACTATAGCCTATTTTATTGCCTTACCTCCATAACTTGCTAAATTTGCACACTGTATATTAATTGTATTTCTGTTGTATTTTTTTGATTTTTGTTTTGTTTTTACCCCATATGTAACTCTGTGTTGTTGTTTTTATCGCACTGCTATGCTTTATCTTGGCCAGGTCGCAGTTGTAAATGAGAACTTGTTCTCAACTGGTTTACCTGGTTAAATAAAGGTGAAATAAAATAAAATAAATAAAAACACACTCTTGGCAGTTTGTTGTAACCAAGTATTGGTGCTAAACTGTGTGTTAATGGATGCTAGCATGCTAGTTAGCTATGGCGTCATAGCTAGGCATCGTGGGTTGTTGTGGGTAGTTACTGTAGGTTGGCAGTGTCTTCGGCCGTGCCGGCTGTAGCACGGAGCGAGCTAACTAGCCGTTTTTTCGAACAGAGTCAGAGTCAACACAGTAGCCATTGTGTGCCGGGTGTAGCACGAAGCTAGCTAGCTAGCCGTTCTCCAAACAAAGTCAACACAGTGGCCATTGCTAGCTACCCAACACGACCAGCTAACTGTACTGTAGTAGCTAAATACAATATACTTGTCCTAGCTAGCCAACGTTTAATCATTGCTGCGTCATGAAAGGAACTTGACACAGACACGAATGATCTGTTTAGTGTGTTAACTCACTATTGGTGGTTTGTTGTGACCAAGTGTTGGTGCTAAACTGTGTGTTACTGGATGCTAGCATGCTAGTTAGCTAGTTAACACACTATTGGTGGTTTGTTGTGACCAAGTGTTGGTGCTAAACTGTGTGTTATTGTTATTGGATGCTATCATGCTAGTTAGCTATGGTGTCATAGTTAGCTAGCTGAATAAAGTGGGTTGAGTCTATTCCTTTAAACATTGAACCGCTGTGGTTCACAACAATTCTGATTTCTAAAGGTGGAAGTTGGGAGAGTTTTTGTTCGGGTGGTTCAGTGAAACAATTTTAGTTTCTGAGGTAGAAGTTTTTGGTGAGGGAGGCCCTGCTCTCTCCTCTCCCAGATGCTTAGCTCATTTCATTCCGATCTCCTCTGCATTTTTGTAGCCATTTGCTACAGCCTGTCAACTATGCCTCTGCCTATCCCTGTTCTCTCCTCTCTGCACAGGCTACACAAACGCACCACACCGCGTGGCTGCTGCCTCTCTAACCTGGTGGTCCCTGCACGCACCCCACACCTGGAGTTCCAGGTCTCAGGCAGCCTCTGGAACTGCCGTTCTGCTGCCAACAAAGCTGACTTCATCCCAGCCTATGCCAACCTCCAGTCCCTCGACTTCCTGGCGCTGACGGAAACATGGATTACCACTGAAAACACTGCTACTCCTACTGCTCTCTCCTCGTCTGACCATGTGTTCGCATACCCCGAGAGCATCTGGTCAGAGGGGTGGTGGTACAGGAATCCTCATCTCTCCCAAGTGGACATTCTCAATTGTTCCCCTAACCCATCTGTCTATCTCCTCATTTGAATTCCATGCTGTCACAGTCACTAGCCCATTTAAGCTTAATATCCTTGTCATCTATCGCCCTCCAGGTTCCCTTGGAGAGTTCATCAATGAGCTTGACGCCTTGATAAGTTCCTTTCCTGAGGATGGCTCACCCCTCACAGTTTTGGGGGATTTCAACCTCCCTATGTCCACATTTGACTCATTTCTCTCTGCCTCCTTCTTTCCACTCCTCTCCTCTTTTGACCTCACCCTCTCACCGTCCCCCCTACTCACAAGGCAGGCAATACGCTTGACCTCATCTTCACTAGATGCTGCTCCTCTACTAATCTCACTGCAACTCCCCTCCATGTCTCCGACCACTACTTTGTTTCCTTTTCTCTCTCGCTCTCCTCCCACACTACTCACTCTGCCCCTACACAGATGGTAATGCGCCGCCGCAACCTTCGCTCTCTCTCTCCCACTACTCTCTCCTCTTCCATCCTATCATCTCTTCCCTCTGCTCAATCCTTCTCCCTCCAATCTCCTGATTCTGCCTCCTCAACCCTCCTCTCCTCCCTTTCTGCATCCTTTGACTCTCTGTGTCCCCTATCCTCCCGGCCGGCTCGGTCCTCCCCTCCAGCTCCGTGGCTTGATGACTCATTGCGAGCTCACAGAACAGAGCTCCGGGCAGCGGAGCGGAAATGGAAGAAAACTAAACTCCCTGCCGACCTGGCATCTTTTCACTCCCTCCTCTCTACATTTTCTTCATCTGTTTCTGCTGCTAAGGCCACCTTCTACCACTCTAAATTCCAAGCATCTGCCTCTAACCCTAGGAAGCTCTTTGCCACATTTTCCTCCCTCCTGAATCCCCCCTCTCTCTCTGTGGATGACTTCGTCAACCACTTTGAAAAGAAGGTTGACGACATCCGATCCTCGTTTGTTAAGTCTAATGACACTGCTGGTCCTGCTCACACTGCCCTACCCTATGCTTTGACTTCTTTCTCCCCTCTCTCTCCAGATAAAATCCTGCGACTTGTGACTGCAGGCCGCCCAACAACCTGCCCGCTTGACCCCATCCCCTCCTCTCTTCTCCAGACCATCTCCGGTGACCTTCTCCCCTACCTCACCTCGCTGATCAACTCATCCTTGACCGCTGGCCATGTCCCTTCCGTCTTCAAGAGAGCGAGAGTTG
The DNA here is from genome assembly GCF_020615455.1 of Coregonus clupeaformis. Taxonomy (NCBI): domain Eukaryota; kingdom Metazoa; phylum Chordata; class Actinopteri; order Salmoniformes; family Salmonidae; genus Coregonus; species Coregonus clupeaformis. Next base: position 55,815 of record NW_025535307.1, on the reverse strand, counting down.
CTCCCCTTCTCAAAAAAACCAACACTCGACCCCACTGATGTCAACAACTACAGACCAGTATCCCTTCTTTCTTTTCTTTCCAAAACTATTGAGCGTGCCGTCTTTAGCCAACTCTCTTGCTATCTCTCTCAGAATGACCTTCTTGATCCAAACCAATCAGGTTTCAGGACTGGTCATTCAACTGAGACTGCTCTTCTCTGTGTCACGGAGGCTCTCCGCACTGCTAAAGCTAACTCTCTCTCCTCTGCTCTTGTCCTTCTAGACCTGTCTGCTGCCTTTGATACTGTGAACCATCAGATCCTCCTCTCCACCCTCTCCGAGCTGGGCATCTCCGGCGCGGCTCACTCCTGGATTGCGTCCTACCTGACCGGTCGCTCCTACCAAGTGGCGTGGCGAGAAGCTGTCTCCGCACCACGTGCTCTCACCACTGGTGTCCCCCAGGGCTCAGTTCTAGGCCCTCTCCTTTTCTCCCTATACACCAAGTCACTTGGCTCTGTCATATCCTCACACGGCCTCTCCTATCATTGCTACGCTGACGATACACAACTAATCTTCTCCTTTCCCCCTTCTGATAACCAGGTGGCGAATCGCATCTCTGCATGTCTGGCAGACATATCAGTATGGATGACGGATCACCACCTCAAGCTGAACCCTGGCAAGACGGAGCTGCTCTTCCTCCCGGGAAGGACTGCCCGTTCCATGATCTCGCCATCACGGTTGACAACTCCGTTGTGTCCTCCTCCCAGAGTGCGAAGAGCCTTGGCGTGACCCTGGACAACACCCTGTCGTTCTCCGCTAACATCAAGGCGGTGACCCGCTCCTGCAGGTTCATGCTCTACAACATTCGGAGAGTACGACCCTGCCTCACACAGGAAGCGGCACAGGTCCTAATCCAGGCACTTGTCATCTCCCGTCTGGATTACTGCAACTCGCTGTTGGCTGGCCTCCCCTGCATGTGCCATTAAACCCCTACAACTCATCCAGAATGCCGCAGCCCGTCTGGTGTTCAACCTTCCCAAGTTCTCTCACGTCACCCCCTCCTCCGCACACTCCACTGGCTTCCAGTTGAAGCTCGCATCCGTTACAAGACCATGGTGCTTGCCTTTGGAGCAGCGAGGGGAACGGCACCTCTGTACCTTCGGGCTCTGATCAGTCCCTACACCCAAACGAGGGCATTGCGTTCATCCACCTCTGGCCTGCTGGCTCCCCTTCCTCTGCGGAAGCATAGTTCCCGCTCAGCCCAGTCAAAACTGTTCGCTGCTCTGGCACCCCAATGGTGGAACAAGCTCCCTCACAACGCCAGGACAGCGGAGTCACTCACCACCTTCCGGAGACATTTGAAACCCCACCTCTTTAAGGAATACCTGGGATAGGATAAAGCAATCCTTCACCCCCCCCACACACACAGCGGAGTCGCCACCACCTTCCGGAGACATTTGAAACCCCACCTCTTTAAGGAATACCTGGGATAGGATAAAGTAATCCTTCTACCCCCCAAAAAATTGTAAAGTGGTTATCCCACTGGCTATAGGGTGAATGCATCAATTTGTGAGTCGCTCTGGACTAGAGCGTCTGCTAAATGACGTAAATGTGCCCTTGAGCAAGGCACTTAACCCTAATTGCTCCTGTAAGTCGCTCTGGATAAGAGCGTCTGCTAAATGACTTAAATGTAAATGTAAATGTAAATGTAGAGCGTGCTCTTGTGTCATGGAGCAACTGCCTTTTATTTATCACCCTAATAATATCATGGATTGTTATTGGACTAAATGCAGTTTGTGTGTGCTGCCCTGCCCTGATCAAATCAAATAATGGACAGTGCGTTTCCCTCAAAATATAGGCAGTACACGCAGCCTTTGTTTTTAGTCTAGGAGACAGTCAATGTCTGTAGTCCATTAGGGCACTATAAAATCCCTTCAATGTTTTGCCTGATTCCGTTAATTCCCAAGTTCCCTTTTCTCCGTTTAGATTTCCCCGTTGACCGTTTGTCCCTGTTTTGGCAAGTTTTCGCTCTCAAAAGTACACCTTTTTAATAGCAAAACAGCACAATTGGATGTTCTATGTCCACAACAATGTTTAAACCCTATCAGGTGACCATTTGTGAGGTCTGGGAAAAATGTAAGACATTTAGATTTTGGGGTGTAGTTACCCTTAAATGCAAGAGTGCACCAGGAAGAGACCTTTGTTTGGTTAAGCGGTGTTGCTGTAGAACAAATGGCCACTGGAGTGATGCAAATGATCACGGTATAATTCTGCCAGGCAGGCATAGGCTACTTTGTAGTTAACATTTACTTGCGAAGGTTTTGGGGAAAGCCATTCCTTCCCTACCAGAAGAAGGTTATCATTAGCATCATCGCTAACGGCTACACAAAGTGTAGATATACGCGCGCACCGCACACATGCACACAGACAGGGGCATTCCTGTGCCGTTTCAGAAAGTTCATGGAAATACGAATCACTGATGCATTTTGTTCATGTCTTATGATTGACTTGGGCAAATGAATGCGTTTTCTAACAAGTTGAATAGATTTAGTTGATTTCTTACTAAGTTCAATAAATGTTTGAATATTGTTGAATTTCGGTTTAATGTCTGGATTCCGTGATTCGGTCCGCAACGCTTATTTTATAGGGGCTTAGTCAATGAACTTGTCATAAATCAACATAGGATATGCCCTCTTCCCCTCCCCCCCCAACAAGACTCAAATATATATATATATATATATTGGAAATGTAAGCAAGGGTTGAGCTTCTTCAGTTTGTGTCACAAAGTGGATACGTTTCTGTGTCCCTTTCAGAGTGAGTGACACATTGACTTTATATAGTGTACCAAGAGTTGTTCCCTCGCTTACGGCCATACCAGCCTGAATATGCCCGATCTCGGAAGCTAAGCAGGGTCGGGCCTGGTTGGTACTTGGATGGGAGACCGCCTGGGAATACCAGGTGCTGTAAGCTTTTTGTCCCAGTAGAGCGTGCTCTTGTGTCATGGAGCAACTGCCTTTTATTTATCACCCTAATAATATCATGGATTGTTATTGGACTAAATGCAGTTTGTGTGTGCTGCCCTGCCCTGATCAAATCAAATAATGGACAGTGCGTTTCCCTCAAAATATAGGCAGTACAAGCAGCCTTTGTTTTTAGTCTAGGAGACAGTCAATATCTGTAGTCCATTAGGGCACTATAAAATCCCTTCAATGTTTTGCCTGATTCCGTTAATTCCCAAGTTCCCTTTTCTCCGTTTAGATTTCCCCGTTGACCGTTTGTCCCTGTTTTGGCAAGTTTTCGCTCTCAAAAGTACACCTTTTTAATAGCAAAACAGCACAATTGGATGTTCTATGTCCACAACAATGTTTAAACCCTATCAGGTGACCATTTGTGAGGTCTGGGAAAAATGTAAGACATTTAGATTTTGTGGTGTAGTTACCCTTAAATGCAAGCGTGCACCAGGAAGAGACCTTTGTTTGGTTAAGCGGTGTTGCTGTAGAACAAATGGCCACTGGAGTGATGCAAATGATCACGGTATAATTCTGCCAGGCAGGCATAGGCTACTTTGTAGTTAACATTTACTTGCGAAGGTTTTGGGGAAAGCCATTCCTTCCCTACCAGAAGAAGGTTATCATTAGCATCATCGCTAACGGCTACACAAAGTGTAGACATACGCGCGCACCGCACACATGCACACAGACAGGGGCATTCCTGTGCCGTTCAGAAAGTTCATGGAAATACGAATCACTGATGCATTTTGTTCATGTCTTATGATTGACTTGGGCAAATGAATGCGTTTTCTAACAAGTTGAATAGATTTAGTTGATTTCTTACTAAGTTCAATAAATGTTTGAATATTGTTGCATTTCGGTTTAATGTCTGGATTCCGTGATTCGGTCCGCAACGCCTATTTTATAGGGCCCTAGTCAATGAACTTGTCATAAATCAACATAGGATATGCCCTCTCCCCCCCCAACAAGACTCAAATATATATATATATATATATATATTGGAAATGTAAGCAAGGGTTGAGCTTCTTCAGTTTGTGTCACAAAGTGGATACGTTTCTGTGTCCCTTTCAGAGTGAGTGACACATTGACTTTATATAGTGTACCAAGAGTTGTTCCCTCGCTTACGGCCATACCAGCCTGAATATGCCCGATCTCGGAAGCTAAGCAGGGTCGGGCCTGGTTGGTACTTGGATGGGAGACCGCCTGGGAATACCAGGTGCTGTAAGCTTTTTGTCCCAGTAGAGCGTGCTCTTGTGTCATGGAGCAACTGCCTTTTATTTATCACCCTAATAATATCATGGATTGTTATTGGACTAAATGCAGTTTGTGTGTGCTGCCCTGCCCTGATCAAATCAAATAATGGACAGTGCGTTTCCCTCAAAATATAGGCAGTACAAGCAGCCTTTGTTTTTAGTCTAGGAGACAGTCAATATCTGTAGTCCATTAGGGCACTATAAAATCCCTTCAATGTTTTGCCTGATTCCGTTAATTCCCAAGTTCCCTTTTCTCCGTTTAGATTTCCCCGTTGACCGTTTGTCCCTGTTTTGGCAGGTTTTCGCTCTCAAAAGTACACCTTTTTAATAGCAAAACAGCACAATTGGATGTTCTATGTCCACAACAATGTTTAAACCCTATCAGGTGACCATTTGTGAGGTCTGGGAAAAATGTAAGACATTTAGATTTTGGGGTGTAGTTACCTTTAAATGCAAGAGTGCACCAGGAAGAGACCTTTGTTTGGTTAAGCGGTGTTGCTGTAGAACAAATGGCCACTGGAGTGATGCAAATGATCACGGTATAATTCTGCCAGGCAGGCATAGGCTACTTTGTAGTTAACATTTACTTGCGAAGGTTTTGGGGAAAGCCATTCCTTCCCTACCAGAAGAAGGTTATCATTAGCATCATCGCTAACGGCTACACAAAGTGTAGATATACGCGCGCACCGCACACATGCACACAGACAGGGGCATTCCTGTGCCGTTTCAGAAAGTTCATGGAAATACGAATCACTGATGCATTTTGTTCATGTCTTATGATTGACTTGGGCAAATGAATGCGTTTTCTAACAAGTTGAATAGATTTAGTTGATTTCTTACTAAGTTCAATAAATGTTTGAATATTGTTGAATTTCGGTTTAATGTCTGGATTCCGTGATTCGGTCCGCAACGCCTATTTTATAGGGCCCTAGTCAATGAACTTGTCATAAATCAACATAGGATATGCCCTCTTCCCCCCCCAACAAGACTCAAATAGATATATATATATATATATATATTGGAAATGTAAGCAAGGGTTGAGCTTCTTCAGTTTGTGTCACAAAGTGGATACGTTTCTGTGTCCCTTTCAGAGTGAGTGACACATTGACTTTATATAGTGTACCAAGAGTTGTTCCTCGCTTACGGCCATACCATCCTGAATACGCCCGATCTCGTCCGATCTCGGAAGCTAAGCAGCGTCGGGCCTGGTTAGTACTTGGATGGGAGACCGCCTGGGAATACCAGGTGCTGTAAGCTTTTGTCCCAGTAGAGCGTGCTCTTGTGTCATGGAGCAACTGCCTTTTATTTATCACCCTAATAATATCATGGATTGTTATTGGACTAAATGCAGTTTGTGTGTGCTGCCCTGCCCTGATCAAATCAAATAATGGACAGTGCGTTTCCCTCAAAATATAGGCAGTACATGCAGCCTTTGTTTTTAGTCTAGGAGACAGTCAATGTCTGTAGTCCATTAGGGCACTATAAAATCCCTTCAATGTTTTGCCTGATTCTGTTAATTCCCAAGTTCCCTTTTCTCCGTTTAGATTTCCCCGCTGACCGTTTGTCCCTGTTTTGGCAGGTTTTCGCTCTCAAAAGTACACCTTTTAATAGCAAAACAGCACAATTGGATGTTCTATGTCCACAACAATGTTTAAACCCTATCAGGTGACCATTTGTGAGGTCTGGGAAAAATGTAAGACATTTAGATTTTGGGGTGTAGTTACCCTTAAATGCAAGAGTGCACCAGGAAGAGACCTTTGTTTGGTTAAGCGGTGTTGCTGTAGAACAAATGGCCACTGGAGTGATGCAAATGATCACGGTATAATTCTGCCAGGCAGGCATAGGCTACTTTGTAGTTAACATTTACTTGCGAAGGTTTTGGGAAAGCCATTCCTTCCCTACCAGAAGAAGGTTATCATTAGCATCATCGCTAACGGCTACACAAAGTGTAGACATACGCGCGCACCGCACACATGCACACAGACAGGGGCATTCCTGTGCCGTTTCAGAAAGTTCATGGAAATACGAATCACTGATGCATTTTGTTCATGTCTTATGATTGACTTGGGCAAATGAATGCGTTTTCTAACAAGTTGAATAGATTTAGTTGATTTCTTACTAAGTTCAATAAATGTTTGAATATTGTTGCATTTCGGTTTAATGTCTGGATTCCGTGATTCGGTCCGCAACGCCTATTTTATAGGGCCCTAGTCAATGAACTTGTCATAAATCAACATAGGATATGCCCTCTCCCCCCCAACAAGACTCAAATATATATATATATATATATATATATATTTGGAAATGTAAGCAAGGGTTGAGCTTCTTCAGTTTGTGTCACAAAGTGGATACGTTTCTGTGTCCCTTTCAGAGTGAGTGACACATTGACTTTATATAGTGTACCAAGAGTTGTTCCCTCGCTTACGGCCATACCAGCCTGAATACGCCCGATCTCGCCGGAAGCTAAGCAGGGTCGGGCCTGGTTGGTACTTGGATGGGAGACCGCCTGGGAATACCAGGTGCTGTAAGCTTTTTGTCCCAGTAGAGCGTGCTCTTGTGTCATGGAGCAACTGCCTTTTATTTATCACCCTAATAATATCATGGATTGTTATTGGACTAAATGCAGTTTGTGTGTGCTGCCCTGCCCTGATCAAATCAAATAATGGACAGTGCGTTTCCCTCAAAATATAGGCAGTACAAGCAGCCTTTGTTTTTAGTCTAGGAGACAGTCAATATCTGTAGTCCATTAGGGCACTATAAAATCCCTTCAATGTTTTGCCTGATTCCGTTAATTCCCAAGTTCCCTTTTCTCCGTTTAGATTTCCCCGTTGACCGTTTGTCCCTGTTTTGGCAGGTTTTCGCTCTCAAAAGTACACCTTTTTAATAGCAAAACAGCACAATTGGATGTTCTATGTCCACAACAATGTTTAAACCCTATCAGGTGACCATTTGTGAGGTCTGGGAAAAATGTAAGACATTTAGATTTTGGGGTGTAGTTACCCTTAAATGCAAGAGTGCACCAGGAAGAGACCTTTGTTTGGTTAAGCGGTGTTGCTGTAGAACAAATGGCCACTGGAGTGATGCAAATGATCACGGTATAATTCTGCCAGGCAGGCATAGGCTACTTTGTAGTTAACATTTACTTGCGAAGGTTTTGGGGAAAGCCATTCCTTCCCTACCAGAAGAAGGTTATCATTAGCATCATCGCTAACGGCTACACAAAGTGTAGACATACGCGCGCACCGCACACATGCACACAGACAGGGGCATTCCTGTGCCGTTCAGAAAGTTCATGGAAATACGAATCACTGATGCATTTTGTTCATGTCTTATGATTGACTTGGGCAAATGAATGCGTTTTCTAACAAGTTGAATAGATTTAGTTGATTTCTTACTAAGTTCAATAAATGTTTGAATATTGTTGAATTTCGGTTTAATGTCTGGATTCCGTGATTCGGTCCGCAACGCCTATTTTATAGGGCCCTAGTCAATGAACTTGTCATAAATCAACATAGGATATGCCCTCTTCCCCCCCCAACAAGACTCAAATATATATATATATATATATATTTGGAAATGTAAGCAAGGGTTGAGCTTCTTCAGTTTGTGTCACAAAGTGGATACGTTTCTGTGTCCCTTTCAGAGTGAGTGACACATTGACTTTATATAGTGTACCAAGAGTTGTTCCTCGCTTACGGCCATACCAGCCTGAATACGCCCGATCTCGCCGATCTCGGAAGCTAAGCAGGGTCGGGCCTGGTTGGTACTTGGATGGGAGACCGCCTGGGAATACCAGGTGCTGTAAGCTTTTTGTCCCAGTAGAGCGTGCTCTTGTGTCATGGAGCAACTGCCTTTTATTTATCACCCTAATAATATCATGGATTGTTATTGGACTAAATGCAGTTTGTGTGTGCTGCCCTGCCCTGATCAAATCAAATAATGGACAGTGCGTTTCCCTCAAAATATAGGCAGTACAAGCAGCCTTTGTTTTTAGTCTAGGAGACAGTCAATATCTGTAGTCCATTAGGGCACTATAAAATCCCTTCAATGTTTTTGCCTGATTCCGTTAATTCCCAAGTTCCCTTTTCTCCGTTTAGATTTCCCCGTTGACCGTTTGTCCCTGTTTTGGCAGGTTTTCGCTCTCAAAAGTACACCTTTTTAATAGCAAAACAGCACAATTGGATGTTCTATGTCCACAACAATGTTTAAACCCTATCAGGTGACCATTTGTGAGGTCTGGGAAAAATGTAAGACATTTAGATTTTGGGGTGTAGTTACCTTTAAATGCAAGAGTGCACCAGGAAGAGACCTTTGTTTGGTTAAGCGGTGTTGCTGTAGAACAAATGGCCACTGGAGTGATGCAAATGATCACGGTATAATTCTGCCAGGCAGGCATAGGCTACTTTGTAGTTAACATTTACTTGCGAAGGTTTTGGGGAAAGCCATTCCTTCCCTACCAGAAGAAGGTTATCATTAGCATCATCGCTAACGGCTACACAAAGTGTAGATATACGCGCGCACCGCACACATGCACACAGACAGGGGCATTCCTGTGCCGTTTCAGAAAGTTCATGGAAATACTAATCACTGATGCATTTTGTTCATGTCTTATGATTGACTTGGGCGAATGAATGCGTTTTCTAACAAGTTGAATAGATTTAGTTGATTTCTTACTAAGTTCAATAAATGTTTGAATATTGTTGCATTTCGGTTTAATGTCTGGATTCCGTGATTCGGTCCGCAACGCCTATTTTATAGGGCCCTAGTCAATGAACTTGTCATAAATCAACATAGGATATGCCCCCCCAACAAGACTCAAATATATATATATATATATATATGTTGTGATGTCACGAGAGGCTGTGTCCTGGAGGGACGTTACATCCCCTGAGGTGGCTGCAAACCCAGACAGCTATGGCTCCATCTGCTGGTATGGTCGGGAACTCCACCCCCTCTATGGCCAATCTTCCCACGCAGCTGAAACAAATGAGGAGCTGATGAGCTGAAGGTTTGGGAAGGGAAGAGACAGTCTCCAGGCTGGGCTCTCTGGAGGACAAGAGTGCTGCACGTCCACTTCCATGAGGAATATAAGGATTTGGAGATACTTACCTTTGGGGAAATACTCACCTTTGGATATATGCACCGTGGAAATACGTGTGGGACATTTGGAAGGACGTTTTGCTGGGTTGGCCACTAGCTGCAACGTGGAATACAGTAAGACTGGGGAAAAGTTATTTGAGCGAGGGAGAGTTATGATTTTGGATGTGGAAGAGACATCCCTGAACTGTTAACCCTTAAGAGCCACCAGAGAACAGTATTGTGTTATACTTTCGTTAGTTTCCCAAGACCTTTAATAAAATCCTTGTTTTGGTTGAACCTGGTCTCCTTGCACTACTTGAGCAATCCCGCTGAAAGCTGTGTAGCCTCTCGTGACGTCACAGATGGTGGAGAATACAGGCAAGCTGAAGCGTTAATAGTGCATGTCAGAGGAGGATACCGAAGGTTTGATCACCCAGTTTTCCAAGTTGGCCGTAGGCTCCCCGCCAACTGAAATGGAGGACATATTGAAAGCCCTTGTTGCTGGCCAGCAAGCCCAGATGCAAGCAAACGTGGCTCTCTTGGAGGAGCAAAAGAAAGCCAACCTTCTGAAGGCAGAGGAATTGCAGTTGCAGAGACAGAGGGTTGTCCAAAATACCCGCCCAATAAAGGCAAGTGACTTTATATCTAAGATGGGAGCTACCGATGACATTGAGGCATACCTGCATGCATTTGAGGCCACGGCCACTAGGGAAGCCTGGCCCAAGCAACAGTGGGTTGGTCTGTTAGCCCCCTTTCTAACCGGGGAATCGCTGAATGCTGTCCGGGACCTGGGCCCTGACCAGGTTACTGACTATGATGCCCTGAAGTCTGAGATCCTCAGCAGATATGGACTCACAAAGTTTGGTATGGCCCAGCGCTTTCACAGTTGGACCTTCCAACCAGACCAACCTCCTCGGGCGCAGATGCATGAACTTGTCCGAATCGCAAGGAAATGGCTGGATCCGCAGAGGAATACAGCAGCGGCGGTGGTGGAGGCCGTTGTGGTGGATCGTTACCTACGCGCCCTGCCTTATGAGGCAAAAACGGTTCATCAGTCAACAGGCCTTGACCACGGCTGATCTGACCGTGGAAGCTGTGGAAAAGTACCAGGCCACAGCGGAGATGCTGAATGCTTCCGAAAAGACCCCAGGAGGGCGGCCCCACCACAAATGGGAAGAACCCGTCCAAAGGACCCCAAGGTCTCGAACCCAGCCACGTCAGGACTTATCCCGGCTCCAGGGGGAGCCAGAAACCAGGCGGGTCCAAGAAGAGTACACCAGGAGGGGGAAACTCGACAGTGTTACCGGTGTGGGGAGATGGGACATATCTCCTGGCAGTGTGGGAAACCAGCCGATGAACCTATGCCCACTGCGAGTCCTCCAGCTCAGCACCCACACACCGTTTGCCTCGCTCTTGGGAGTCGTAGATGGCGGCCCAGATCGACCCCCACCTGCCCGGTAACTGTGAATCACCATGATGTGGAGGCCTTACTGGATTCTGGTAGCCGGGCCACCCTGGTGCGTAAGGATTTGGTGGGCCCAACGTGTCTGACCCCGGGGAAAGTCCTCCCAGTTTCCTGTGTCCATGGGGACACCAGAGAATACCCCATTACTGAACTTACAATGACCAGCACACGGGAACCATACACACGACGGCGGGGGTGGTTGATTCCCTCCCCGTCCCTGTCCTAATTGGACGAGACTGCCCAGCCTTTTACCCACTCTGGAGAGAGTCTCAGGAGAGGATAACCCGGAGTACCTCGGAAACGGAGAGGCAAGACTCATCCTGGGAAGGCTCCGGTGCAATCCTCCGAATTACTCACTCCCGCCCGGGCTCTGATAGGGATGGCAGGTGCCCAGACCGACACAGAGACGGAGCTACAGAATCTGGACAAGGAACTGTCTGGTCTGAAGGCGACCGCTGAGAGGTATCGTTTGTTAAAGCAACAGTTAGACATGAAGACAGAAGAGTTAGATATCCTCCAGGCTAAACTCCAACAGAGCTCCTTCCCATAAGCAACAGGAGGAGCTGGAGAGGCTGCGCAGGACCATCGAGGAGTGTGAGGAGACCCTGCGCAGTAGTAAGGAGGTCCAGAAGAAGGCAGAGGAGAAGTACAAGGTGTTGGAGAACAAGATGAAGAATGCGGAGGCAGAGAGAGAGAAGGAACTGAAAGCTGCTCAACAGAAGCTAAACTCTGCTAAAACCAAGGCTGATGCGTTCAGTAAGAAACTCAAGGAGAGACAACAGGAGGCTGAGTCCCTGGTCCTAGAGTTGGAGGAGTTGAAGAGAGAGCAGTCTGGCAAGCACCACGGCAATGCGGACGCCCTCTCCCGGCGTGATGCCTTCTTCGCTGCCTTTACCCGACGAGGACGTCGGTCCCGAGGAGGGGGATGTGTGATGTCACGAGAGGCTGTGTCCTGGAGGGACGTTACATCCCCTGAGATGGCTGCAAACCCAGACAGCTATGGCTCCATCTGCTGGTATGGTCGGGAACTCCACCCCTCTATGGCCAATCTTCCCACGCAGCTGAAACAAATGAGGAGCTGATGAGCTGAAGGTTTGGGAAGGGAAGAGACAGTCTCCAGGCTGGGCTCTCTGGAGGACAAGAGTGCTGCACGTCCACTTCCATGAGGAATATAAGGATTTGGAGATACTTACCTTTGGGGAAATACTCACCTTTGGATATATGCACCGGTGGAAATACGTGTGGGACATTTGGAAGGACGTTTTGCTGGGTTGGCCACTAGCTGCAACGTGGAATACAGTAAGACTGGGGAAAAGTTATTTGAGCGAGGGAGAGTTATGATTTTGGATGTGGAAGAGACATCCCTGAACTGTTAACCCTTAAGAGCCACCAGAGAACAGTATTGTGTTATACTTTCGTTAGTTTCCCAAGACCTTTAATAAAATCCTTGTTTTGGTTGAACCTGGTCTCCTTGCACTACTTGAGCAATCCCGCTGAAAGCTGTGTAGCCTCTCGTGACATCACAATATATATATATATATATATATATTGGAAATGTAAGCAAGGGTTGAGCTTCTTCAGTTTGTGTCACAAAGTGGATACGTTTCTGTGTCCCTTTCAGAGTGAGTGACACATTGACTTTATATAGTGTACCAAGAGTTGTTCACTTGCTTACGGCCATACCAGCCTGAATACGCCCGATCTCGTCTGATCTCGGGAGCAAAGCAGGGTCGGGCCTGGTTGGTACTTGGATGGGAGACCGCCTGGGAATACCAGGTGCTGTAAGCTTTTTGTCCCAGTAGAGCGTGCTCTTGTGTCATGGAGCAACTGCCTTTTATTTATCACCCTAATAATATCATGGATTGTTATTGGACTAAATGCAGTTTGTGTGTGCTGCCCTGCCTGATCAAATTAACGTTCAGCACTAGGACTAGAAGGACATATGTAGAATTCAACATACAAAGGTTTTCGAATGTGGTTTTTTAAAAAGCTTTTTTCAATGAATATTTTCTAAAATCATGTTTTAGGCAAAATCCACAATGCAACTAGTTCGGCATATGAAGGGATACAAAGTTCTTTATAACAAACGAGAAAAATATTTGTTATACATTTTGCATGAAAAGGGTCTAAAATATTTTTTTAACGTTCAGCACTAGGACTAAAATGTAGAATTCAACATACAAAGGTTTTCGAATGTGGTTTTTTAAAAAGCTTTTTTCAATGAATATTTTCTAAAATCATGTTTTAGGCAAAATCCACAATGCAACTAGTTCGGCATATGAAGGGATACAAAGTTCTTTATAACAAACGAGAAAAATATTTGTTATACATTTTGCATGAAAAGGGTCTAAAATATTTTTTTAACGTTCAGCACTAGAAGGACATATGTAGAATTCAACATACAAAGGTTTTCGAATGTGGTTTTTTAAAAAGCTTTTTTCAATGAATATTTTCTAAAATCATGTTTTAGGCAAAATCCACAATGCAACTAGTTCGGCATATGAAGGGATACAAAGTTCTTTATAACAAACGAGAAAAATATTTGTTATACATTTTGCATGAAAAGGGTCTAAAATATTTTTTTAACGTTCAGCACTAGAAGGACATATGTAGAATTCAAAATACAAAGGTTTTCGAATGTGGTTTTTTAAAAAGCTTTTTTCAATGAATATTTTCTAAAATCATGTTTTAGGCAAAATCCACAATGCAACTAGTTCGGCATATGAAGGGATACAAAGTTCTTTATAACAAACGAGAAAAATATTTGTTATACATTTTGCATGAAAAGGGTCTAAAATATTTTTTTAACGTTCAGCACTAGGACTAGAAGGACATATGTAGAATTCAAAATACAAAGGTTTTCGAATGTGGTTTTTTAAAAAGCTTTTTTCAATGAATATTTTCTAAAATCATGTTTTAGGCAAAATCCACAATGCAACTAGTTCGGCATATGAAGGGATACAAAGTTCTTTATAACAAACGAGAAAAATATTTGTTATACATTTTGCATGAAAAGGGTCTAAAATATTTTTTTAACGTTCAGCACTAGGACTAGAAGGACATATGTAGAATTCAACATACAAAGGTTTTCGAATGTGGTTTTTTAAAAAGCTTTTTTCAATGAATATTTTCTAAAATCATGTTTTAGGCAAAATCCACAATGCAACTAGTTCGGCATATGAAGGGATACAAAGTTCTTTATAACAAACGAGAAAAATATTTGTAATACATTTTGCATGAAAAGGGTCTAAAATATTTTTTTAACGTTCAGCACTAGAAGGACATATGTAGAATTCAACATACAAAGGTTTTCGAATGTGGTTTTTTAAAAAGCTTTTTTAAATGAATATTTTCTAAAATCATGTTTTAGGCAAAATCCACAATGCAACTAGTTCCGCATATGAAGGGATACAAAGTTCTTTATAACAAACGAGAAAAATATTTGTTATACATTTTGCATGAAAAGGGTCTAAAATATTTTTTTAACGTTCAGCACTAGAAGGACATATGTAGAATTCAACATACAAAGGTTTTCGAATGTGGTTTTTTAAAAAGCTTTTTTCAATGAATATTTTCTAAAATCATGTTTTAGGCAAAATCCACAATGCAACTAGTTCGGCATATGAAGGGATACAAAGTTCTTTATAACAAACGAGAAAAATATTTGTTATACATTTTGCATGAAAAGGGTCTAAAATATTTTTTTAACGTTCAGCACTAGGACTGAAGGACATATGTAGAATTCAAAATACAAAGGTTTTCGAATGTGGTTTTTTAAAAAGCTTTTTTCAATGAATATTTTCTAAAATCATGTTTTAGGCAAAATCCACAATGCAACTAGTTCGGCATATGAAGGGATACAAAGTTCTTTATAACAAACGAGAAAAATATTTGTTATACATTTTGCATGAAAAGGGTCTAAAATATTTTTTTAACGTTCAGCACTAGGACTAGAAGGACATATGTAGAATTCAAAATACAAAGGTTTTCGAATGTGGTTTTTTAAAAAGCTTTTTTCAATGAATATTTTCTAAAATCATGTTTTAGGCAAAATCCACAATGCAACTAGTTCGGCATATGACGGGATACAAAGTTCTTTATAACAAACGAGAAAAATATTTGTTATACATTTTGCATGAAAAGGGTCTAAAATATTTTTTTAACGTTCAGCACTAGGACTAGAAGGACATATGTAGAATTCAACATACAAAGGTTTTCGAATGTGGTTTTTTAAAAAGCTTTTTTCAATGAATATTTTCTAAAATCATGTTTTAGGCAAAATCCACAATGCAACTAGTTCGGCATATGAAGGGATACAAAGTTCTTTATAACAAACGAGAAAAATATTTGTTATACATTTTGCATGAAAAGGGTCTAAAATATTTTTTTAACGTTCAGCACTAGGACAAATGTAGAATTCAACATACAAAGGTTTTCGAATGTGGTTTTTTAAAAAGCTTTTTTCAATGAATATTTTCTAAAATCATGTTTTAGGCAAAATCCACAATGCAACTAGTTCGGCATATGACGGGATACAAAGTTCTTTATAACAAACGAGAAAAATATTTGTTATACATTTTGCATGAAAAGGGTCTAAAATATTTTTTTAACGTTCAGCACTAGGACTAGAAGGACATATGTAGAATTCAACATACAAAGGTTTTCGAATGTGGTTTTTTAAAAAGCTTTTTTCAATGAATATTTTCTAAAATCATGTTTTAGGCAAAATCCACAATGCAACTAGTTCGGCATATGAAGGGATACAAAGTTCTTTATAACAAACGAGAAAAATATTTGTTATACATTTTGCATGAAAAGGGTCTAAAATATTTTTTTAACGTTCAGCATCTAGGCTAAGGACATATGTAGAATTCAACATACAAAGGTTTTCGAATGTGGTTTTTTAAAAAGCTTTTTTCAATGAATATTTTCTAAAATCATGTTTTAGGCAAAATCCACAATGCAACTAGTTCGGCATATGAAGGGATACAAAGTTCTTTATAACAAACGAGAAAAATATTTGTTATACATTTTGCATGAAAAGGGTCTAAAATATTTTTTTAACGTTCAGCACTAGGACAAGGACATATGTAGAATTCAAATACAAAGGTTTTCGAATGTGGTTTTTTAAAAAGCTTTTTCCAAATGAATATTTTCTAAAATCATGTTTTAGGCAAAATCCACAATGCAACTAGTTCGGCATATGAAGGGATACAAAGTTCTTTATAACAAACGAGAAAAATATTTGTTATACATTTTGCATGAAAAGGGTCTAAAATATTTTTTTAACGTTCAGCACTAGACGAAGGACATATGTAGAATTCAACATACAAAGGTTTTCGAATGTGGTTTTTTAAAAAGCTTTTTTCAATGAATATTTTCTAAAATCATGTTTTAGGCAAAATCCACAATGCAACTAGTTCGGCATATGACGGGATACAAAGTTCTTTATAACAAACGAGAAAAATATTTGTTATACATTTTGCATGAAAAGGGTCTAAAATATTTTTTTAACGTTCAGCACTAGGACTAGAAGGACATATGTAGAATTCAACATACAAAGGTTTTCGAATGTGGTTTTTTAAAAAGCTTTTTTCAATGAATATTTTCTAAAATCATGTTTTAGGCAAAATCCACAATGCAACTAGTTCGGCATATGAAGGGATACAAAGTTCTTTATAACAAACGAGAAAAATATTTGTTATACATTTTGCATGAAAAGGGTCTAAAATATTTTTTTAACGTTCAGCACTAGGACTAGAAGGACATATGTAGAATTCAACATACAAAGGTTTTCGAATGTGGTTTTTTAAAAAGCTTTTTTCAATGAATATTTTCTAAAATCATGTTTTAGGCAAAATCCACAATGCAACTAGTTCGGCATATGAAGGGATACAAAGTTCTTTATAACAAACGAGAAAAATATTTGTTATACATTTTGCATGAAAAGGGTCTAAAATATTTTTTTAACGTTCAGCACTAGGACTAGAAGGACATATGTAGAATTCAAAATACAAAGGTTTTCGAATGTGGTTTTTTAAAAAGCTTTTTTCAATGAATATTTTCTAAAATCATGTTTTAGGCAAAATCCACAATGCAACTAGTTCGGCATATGAAGGGATACAAAGTTCTTTATAACAAACGAGAAAAATATTTGTTATACATTTTGCATGAAAAGGGTCTAAAATATTTTTTTACGTTCAGCACTAGGCAAGGACATATGTAGAATTCAACATACAAAGGTTTTCGAATGTGGTTTTTTAAAAAAGCTTTTTTAAATGAATATTTTCTAAAATCATGTTTTAGGCAAAATCCACAATGCAACTAGTTCGGCATATGAAGGGATACAAAGTTCTTTATAACAAACGAGAAAAATATTTGTTATACATTTTGCATGAAAAGGGTCTAAAATATTTTTTTAACGTTCAGCACTAGTAAGGACATATGTAGAATTCAACATACAAAGGTTTTCGAATGTGGTTTTTTAAAAAGCTTTTTTCAATGAATATTTTCTAAAATCATGTTTTAGGCAAAATCCACAATGCAACTAGTTCGGCATATGACGGGATACAAAGTTCTTTATAACAAACGAGAAAAATATTTGTTATACATTTTGCATGAAAAGGGTCTAAAATATTTTTTTAACGTTCAGCACTAGGACTAGAAGGACATATGTAGAATTCAACATACAAAGGTTTTCGAATGTGGTTTTTTAAAAAGCTTTTTTCAATGAATATTTTCTAAAATCATGTTTTAGGCAAAATCCACAATGCAACTAGTTCGGCATATGACGGGATACAAAGTTCTTTATAACAAACGAGAAAAATATTTGTTATACATTTTGCATGAAAAGGGTCTAAAATATTTTTTTAACGTTCAGCACTAGGACTAGAAGGACATATGTAGAATTCAAAATACAAAGGTTTTCGAATGTGGTTTTTTAAAAGCTTTTTTCAATGAATATTTTCTAAAATCATGTTTTAGGCAAAATCCACAATGCAACTAGTTCGGCATATGAAGGGATACAAAGTTCTTTATAACAAACGAGAAAAATATTTGTTATACATTTTGCATGAAAAGGGTCTAAAATATTTTTTTAACGTTCAGCACTAGGACTAGAAGGACATATGTAGAATTCAAAATACAAAGGTTTCGAAATGTGGTTTTTTAAAAAGCTTTTTTCAATGAATATTTTCTAAAATCATGTTTTAGGCAAAATCCACAATGCAACTAGTTCGGCATATGACGGGATACAAAGTTCTTTATAACAAACGAGAAAAATATTTGTTATACATTTTGCATGAAAAGGGTCTAAAATATTTTTTTTACGTTCAGCACTAGGACTAGAAGGACATATGTAGAATTCAAACATACAAAGGTTTTCGAATGTGGTTTTTTAAAAAGCTTTTTTCAATGAATATTTTCTAAAATCATGTTTTAGGCAAAATCCACAATGCAACTAGTTCGGCATATGAAGGGATACAAAGTTCTTTATAACAAACGAGAAAAATATTTGTTATACATTTTGCATGAAAAGGGTCTAAAATATTTTTTTAACGTTCAGCACTAGGACTAGAAGGACATATGTAGAATTCAACATACAAAGGTTTTCGAATGTGGTTTTTTAAAAAGCTTTTTTCAATGAATATTTTCTAAAATCATGTTTTAGGCAAAATCCACAATGCAACTAGTTCGGCATATGAAGGGATACAAAGTTCTTTATAACAAACGAGAAAAATATTTGTTATACATTTTGCATGAAAAGGGTCTAAAATATTTTTTTAACGTTCAGCACTAGGACTAGAAGGACATATGTAGAATTCAACATACAAAGGTTTTCGAATGTGGTTTTTTAAAAAGCTTTTTTCAATGAATATTTTCTAAAATCATGTTTTAGGCAAAATCCACAATGCAACTAGTTCGGCATATGAAGGGATACAAAGTTCTTTATAACAAACGAGAAAAATATTTGTTATACATTTTGCATGAAAAGGGTCTAAAATATTTTTTTAACGTTCAGCACTAGCTAAGGACATATGTAGAATTCAACATACAAAGGTTTTCGAATGTGGTTTTTTAAAAAGCTTTTTTCAATGAATATTTTCTAAAATCATGTTTTAGGCAAAATCCACAATGCAACTAGTTCGGCATATGAAGGGATACAAAGTTCTTTATAACAAACGAGAAAAATATTTGTTATACATTTTGCATGAAAAGGGTCTAAAATATTTTTTTAACGTTCAGCACTAGGACTAGAAGGACATATGTAGAATTCAACATACAAAGGTTTTCGAATGTGGTTTTTTAAAAAGCTTTTTTCAATGAATATTTTCTAAAATCATGTTTTAGGCAAAATCCACAATGCAACTAGTTCGGCATATGAAGGGATACAAAGTTCTTTATAACAAACGAGAAAAATATTTGTTATACATTTTGCATGAAAAGGGTCTAAAATATTTTTTTAACGTTCAGCACTAGGACTAGAAGGACATATGTAGAATTCAACATACAAAGGTTTTCGAATGTGGTTTTTTAAAAAGCTTTTTTCAATGAATATTTTCTAAAATCATGTTTTAGGCAAAATCCACAATGCAACTAGTTCGGCATATGAAGGGATACAAAGTTCTTTATAACAAACGAGAAAAATATTTGTTATACATTTTGCATGAAAAGGGTCTAAAATATTTTTTTAACGTTCAGCACTAGGACTAGAAGGACATATGTAGAATTCAACATACAAAGGTTTTCAAATGTGGTTTTTTAAAAAGCTTTTTTCAATGAATATTTTCTAAAATCATGTTTTAGGCAAAATCCACAATGCAACTAGTTCGGCATATGAAGGGATACAAAGTTCTTTATAACAAACGAGAAAAATATTTGTTATACATTTTGCATGAAAAGGGTCTAAAATATTTTTTTAACGTTCAGCACTAGGAAAAGGACATATGTAGAATTCAACATACAAAGGTTTTCGAATGTGGTTTTTTAAAAAGCTTTTTTCAATGAATATTTTCTAAAATCATGTTTTAGGCAAAATCCACAATGCAACTAGTTCGGCATATGAAGGGATACAAAGTTCTTTATAACAAACGAGAAAAATATTTGTTATACATTTTGCATGAAAAGGGTCTAAAATATTTTTTTAACGTTCAGCACTAGGACTAGAAGGACATATGTAGAATTCAAAATACAAAGGTTTTCGAATGTGGTTTTTTAAAAAGCTTTTTTCAATGAATATTTTCTAAAATCATGTTTTAGGCAAAATCCACAATGCAACTAGTTCGGCATATGAAGGGATACAAAGTTCTTTATAACAAACGAGAAAAATATTTGTTATACATTTTGCATGAAAAGGGTCTAAAATATTTTTTTAACGTTCAGCACTAGGAAGGACATATGTAGAATTCAACATACAAAGGTTTTCGAATGTGGTTTTTTAAAAAGCTTTTTTCAATGAATATTTTCTAAAATCATGTTTTAGGCAAAATCCACAATGCAACTAGTTCGGCATATGAAGGGATACAAAGTTCTTTATAACAAACGAGAAAAATATTTGTTATACATTTTGCATGAAAAGGGTCTAAAATATTTTTTTAACGTTCAGCACTAGGACTAGAAGGACATATGTAGAATTCAAAATACAAAGGTTTTCGAATGTGGTTTTTTAAAAAGCTTTTTTCAATGAATATTTTCTAAAATCATGTTTTAGGCAAAATCCACAATGCAACTAGTTCGGCATATGACGGGATACAAAGTTCTTTATAACAAACGAGAAAAATATTTGTTATACATTTTGCATGAAAAGGGTCTAAAATATTTTTTTAACGTTCAGCACTAGGACTAGAAGGACATATGTAGAATTCAAAATACAAAGGTTTTCGAATGTGGTTTTTTAAAAAGCTTTTTTCAATGAATATTTTCTAAAATCATGTTTTAGGCAAAATCCACAATGCAACTAGTTCGGCATATGAAGGGATACAAAGTTCTTTATAACAAACGAGAAAAATATTTGTTATACATTTTGCATGAAAAGGGTCTAAAATATTTTTTTAACGTTCAGCACTAGGACTAAAGGCATATGTAGAATTCAACATACAAAGGTTTTCGAATGTGGTTTTTTAAAAAGCTTTTTTAAATGAATATTTTCTAAAATCATGTTTTAGGCAAAATCCACAATGCAACTAGTTCGGCATATGAAGGGATACAAAGTTCTTTATAACAAACGAGAAAAATATTTGTTATACATTTTGCATGAAAAGGGTCTAAAATATTTTTTTAACGTTCAGCACTAGGACATATGTAGAATTCAAAATACAAAGGTTTTCGAATGTGGTTTTTTAAAAAGCTTTTTTCAATGAATATTTTCTAAAATCATGTTTTAGGCAAAATCCACAATGCAACTAGTTCGGCATATGAAGGGATACAAAGTTCTTTATAACAAACGAGAAAAATATTTGTTATACATTTTGCATGAAAAGGGTCTAAAATATTTTTTTAACGTTCAGCACTAGGACTAGAAGGACATATGTAGAATTCAAAATACAAAGGTTTTCGAATGTGGTTTTTTAAAAAGCTTTTTTCAATGAATATTTTCTAAAATCATGTTTTAGGCAAAATCCACAATGCAACTAGTTCGGCATATGAAGGGATACAAAGTTCTTTATAACAAACGAGAAAAATATTTGTTATACATTTTGCATGAAAAGGGTCTAAAATATTTTTTTAACGTTCAGCACTAGGACAGGACATATGTAGAATTCAACATACAAAGGTTTTCGAATGTGGTTTTTTTAAAAAGCTTTTTTCAATGAATATTTTCTAAAATCATGTTTTAGGCAAAATCCACAATGCAACTAGTTCGGCATATGAAGGGATACAAAGTTCTTTATAACAAACGAGAAAAAATATTTGTTATACATTTTGCATGAAAAGGGTCTAAAATATTTTTTTAACGTTCAGCACTAGGACTAGAAGGACATATGTAGAATTCAAATACAAAGGTTTTCGAATGTGGTTTTTTAAAAAGCTTTTTTCAATGAATATTTTCTAAAATCATGTTTTAGGCAAAATCCACAATGCAACTAGTTCGGCATATGAAGGGATACAAAGTTCTTTATAACAAACGAGAAAAATATTTGTTATACATTTTGCATGAAAAGGGTCTAAAATATTTTTTTAACGTTCAGCACTAGGACTAGAAGGACATATGTAGAATTCAACATACAAAGGTTTTCGAATGTGGTTTTTTAAAAAGCTTTTTTCAATGAATATTTTCTAAAATCATGTTTTAGGCAAAATCCACAATGCAACTAGTTCGGCATATGACGGGATACAAAGTTCTTTATAACAAACGAGAAAAATATTTGTTATACATTTTGCATGAAAAGGGTCTAAAATATTTTTTTTACGTTCAGCACTAGGACTAGAAGGACATATGTAGAATTCAACATACAAAGGTTTTCGAATGTGGTTTTTTAAAAAGCTTTTTTCAATGAATATTTTCTAAAATCATGTTTTAGGCAAAATCCACAATGCAACTAGTTCGGCATATGACGGGATACAAAGTTCTTTATAACAAACGAGAAAAATATTTGTTATACATTTTGCATGAAAAGGGTCTAAAATATTTTTTTAACGTTCAGCACTAGGACAAGGACATATGTAGAATTCAACATACAAAGGTTTTCGAATGTGGTTTTTTAAAAAGCTTTTTTCAATGAATATTTTCTAAAATCATGTTTTAGGCAAAATCCACAATGCAACTAGTTCGGCATATGAAGGGATACAAAGTTCTTTATAACAAACGAGAAAAATATTTGTTATACATTTTGCATGAAAAGGGTCTAAAATATTTTTTTAACGTTCAGCACTAGAGACATATGTAGAATTCAAAATACAAAGGTTTTCGAATGTGGTTTTTTAAAAAGCTTTTTTCAATGAATATTTTCTAAAATCATGTTTTAGGCAAAATCCACAATGCAACTAGTTCGGCATATGACGGGATACAAAGTTCTTTATAACAAACGAGAAAAATATTTGTTATACATTTTGCATGAAAAGGGTCTAAAATATTTTTTTAACGTTCAGCACTAGGACTAGAAGGACATATGTAGAATTCAACATACAAAGGTTTTCGAATGTGGTTTTTTAAAAAGCTTTTTTCAATGAATATTTTCTAAAATCATGTTTTAGGCAAAATCCACAATGCAACTAGTTCGGCATATGAAGGGATACAAAGTTCTTTATAACAAACGAGAAAAATATTTGTTATACATTTTGCATGAAAAGGGTCTAAAATATTTTTTTAACGTTCAGCACTAGACAAGGACATATGTAGAATTCAACATACAAAGGTTTTCGAATGTGGTTTTTTAAAAAGCTTTTTTCAATGAATATTTTCTAAAATCATGTTTTAGGCAAAATCCACAATGCAACTAGTTCGGCATATGAAGGGATACAAAGTTCTTTATAACAAACGAGAAAAATATTTGTTATACATTTTGCATGAAAAGGGTCTAAAATATTTTTTTAACGTTCAGCACTAGGACTAGAAGGACATATGTAGAATTCAACATACAAAGGTTTTCGAATGTGGTTTTTTAAAAAGCTTTTTTCAATGAATATTTTCTAAAATCATGTTTTAGGCAAAATCCACAATGCAACTAGTTCGGCATATGAAGGGATACAAAGTTCTTTATAACAAACGAAAAAATATTTGTTATACATTTTGCATGAAAAGGGTCTAAAATATTTTTTTAACGTTCAGCACTAGGACTAGAAGGACATATGTAGAATTCAACATACAAAGGTTTTCGAATGTGGTTTTTTTAAAAAGCTTTTTTCAATGAATATTTTCTAAAATCATGTTTTAGGCAAAATCCACAATGCAACTAGTTCGGCATATGAAGGGATACAAAGTTCTTTATAACAAACGAGAAAAATATTTGTTATACATTTTGCATGAAAAGGGTCTAAAATATTTTTTTAACGTTCAGCACTAGAAGGACATATGTAGAATTCAACATACAAAGGTTTTCGAATGTGGTTTTTTAAAAAGCTTTTTTCAATGAATATTTTCTAAAATCATGTTTTAGGCAAAATCCACAATGCAACTAGTTCGGCATATGAAGGGATACAAAGTTCTTTATAACAAACGAGAAAAATATTTGTTATACATTTTGCATGAAAAGGGTCTAAAATATTTTTTTAACGTTCAGCACTAGGACTAGAAGGACATATGTAGAATTCAACATACAAAGGTTTTCGAATGTGGTTTTTTAAAAGCTTTTTTCAATGAATATTTTCTAAAATCATGTTTTAGGCAAAATCCACAATGCAACTAGTTCGGCATATGAAGGGATACAAAGTTCTTTATAACAAACGAGAAAAATATTTGTTATACATTTTGCATGAAAAGGGTCTAAAATATTTTTTTAACGTTCAGCACTAGGACTAGAAGGACATATGTAGAATTCAACATACAAAGGTTTTCGAATGTGGTTTTTTAAAAAGCTTTTTTCAATGAATATTTTCTAAAATCATGTTTTAGGCAAAATCCACAATGCAACTAGTTCGGCATATGAAGGGATACAAAGTTCTTTATAACAAACGAGAAAAATATTTGTTATACATTTTGCATGAAAAGGGTCTAAAATATTTTTTTAACGTTCAGCACTAGGACTAGAAGGACATATGTAGAATTCAACATACAAAGGTTTTCGAATGTGGTTTTTTAAAAAGCTTTTTTCAATGAATATTTTCTAAAATCATGTTTTAGGCAAAATCCACAATGCAACTAGTTCGGCATATGAAGGGATACAAAGTTCTTTATAACAAACGAGAAAAATATTTGTTATACATTTTGCATGAAAAGGGTCTAAAATATTTTTTTAACGTTCAGCACTAGGACTGAAGGACATATGTAGAATTCAAAATACAAAGGTTTTCGAATGTGGTTTTTTAAAAAGCTTTTTTCAATGAATATTTTCTAAAATCATGTTTTAGGCAAAATCCACAATGCAACTAGTTCGGCATATGAAGGGATACAAAGTTCTTTATAACAAACGAGAAAAATATTTGTTATACATTTTGCATGAAAAGGGTCTAAAATATTTTTTTAACGTTCAGCACTAGGACTAGAAGGACATATGTAGAATTCAACATACAAAGGTTTTCGAATGTGGTTTTTTAAAAAGCTTTTTTCAATGAATATTTTCTAAAATCATGTTTTAGGCAAAATCCACAATGCAACTAGTTCGGCATATGAAGGGATACAAAGTTCTTTATAACAAACGAGAAAAATATTTGTTATACATTTTGCATGAAAAGGGTCTAAAATATTTTTTTAACGTTCAGCACTAGGACTAGAAGGACATATGTAGAATTCAACATACAAAGGTTTTCGAATGTGGTTTTTTAAAAAGCTTTTTTCAATGAATATTTTCTAAAATCATGTTTTAGGCAAAATCCACAATGCAACTAGTTCGGCATATGAAGGGATACAAAGTTCTTTATAACAAACGAGAAAAATATTTGTTATACATTTTGCATGAAAAGGGTCTAAAATATTTTTTTAACGTTCAGCACTAGGACAAATGTAGAATTCAACATACAAAGGTTTTCGAATGTGGTTTTTTAAAAAGCTTTTTTCAATGAATATTTTCTAAAATCATGTTTTAGGCAAAATCCACAATGCAACTAGTTCGGCATATGAAGGGATACAAAGTTCTTTATAACAAACGAGAAAAATATTTGTTATACATTTTGCATGAAAAGGGTCTAAAATATTTTTTTAACGTTCAGCACTAGGACTAGAAGGACATATGTAGAATTCAAAATACAAAGGTTTTCGAATGTGGTTTTTTAAAAAGCTTTTTTCAATGAATATTTTCTAAAATCATGTTTTAGGCAAAATCCACAATGCAACTAGTTCGGCATATGAAGGGATACAAAGTTCTTTATAACAAACGAGAAAAATATTTGTTATACATTTTGCATGAAAAGGGTCTAAAATATTTTTTTAACGTTCAGCACTAGGACTAGAAGGACATATGTAGAATTCAACATACAAAGGTTTTCGAATGTGGTTTTTTAAAAAGCTTTTTTCAATGAATATTTTCTAAAATCATGTTTTAGGCAAAATCCACAATGCAACTAGTTCGGCATATGAAGGGATACAAAGTTCTTTATAACAAACGAGAAAAATATTTGTTATACATTTTGCATGAAAAGGGTCTAAAATATTTTTTTAACGTTCAGCACTAGGACTAGAAGGACATATGTAGAATTCAACATACAAAGGTTTTCGAATGTGGTTTTTTAAAAAGCTTTTTTCAATGAATATTTTCTAAAATCATGTTTTAGGCAAAATCCACAATGCAACTAGTTCGGCATATGAAGGGATACAAAGTTCTTTATAACAAACGAGAAAAATATTTGTTATACATTTTGCATGAAAAGGGTCTAAAATATTTTTTTAACGTTCAGCACTAGGACTGAAGGACATATGTAGAATTCAACATACAAAGGTTTTCGAATGTGGTTTTTTAAAAAGCTTTTTTCAATGAATATTTTCTAAAATCATGTTTTAGGCAAAATCCACAATGCAACTAGTTCGGCATATGAAGGGATACAAAGTTCTTTATAACAAACGAGAAAAATATTTGTTATACATTTTGCATGAAAAGGGTCTAAAATATTTTTTTAACGTTCAGCACTAGGACTAGAAGGACATATGTAGAATTCAACATACAAAGGTTTTCGAATGTGGTTTTTTAAAAAGCTTTTTTCAATGAATATTTTCTAAAATCATGTTTTAGGCAAAATCCACAATGCAACTAGTTCGGCATATGAAGGGATACAAAGTTCTTTATAACAAACGAGAAAAATATTTGTTATACATTTTGCATGAAAAGGGTCTAAAATATTTTTTTAACGTTCAGCACTAGGACTAGAAGGACATATGTAGAATTCAAAATACAAAGGTTTTCGAATGTGGTTTTTTAAAAAGCTTTTTTCAATGAATATTTTCTAAAATCATGTTTTAGGCAAAATCCACAATGCAACTAGTTCGGCATATGAAGGGATACAAAGTTCTTTATAACAAACGAGAAAAATATTTGTTATACATTTTGCATGAAAAGGGTCTAAAATATTTTTTTAACGTTCAGCACTAGGACTAGAAGGACATATGTAGAATTCAAAATACAAAGGTTTTCGAATGTGGTTTTTTAAAAAGCTTTTTTCAATGAATATTTTCTAAAATCATGTTTTAGGCAAAATCCACAATGCAACTAGTTCGGCATATGAAGGGATACAAAGTTCTTTATAACAAACGAGAAAAATATTTGTTATACATTTTGCATGAAAAGGGTCTAAAATATTTTTTTAACGTTCAGCACTAGGACAAGGACATATGTAGAATTCAACATACAAAGGTTTTCGAATGTGGTTTTTTAAAAAGCTTTTTTCAATGAATATTTTCTAAAATCATGTTTTAGGCAAAATCCACAATGCAACTAGTTCGGCATATGAAGGGATACAAAGTTCTTTATAACAAACGAGAAAAATATTTGTTATACATTTTGCATGAAAAGGGTCTAAAATATTTTTTTAACGTTCAGCACTAGGACTAGAAGGACATATGTAGAATTCAAAATACAAAGGTTTTCGAATGTGGTTTTTTAAAAAGCTTTTTTCAATGAATATTTTCTAAAATCATGTTTTAGGCAAAATCCACAATGCAACTAGTTCGGCATATGAAGGGATACAAAGTTCTTTATAACAAACGAGAAAAATATTTGTTATACATTTTGCATGAAAAGGGTCTAAAATATTTTTTTAACGTTCAGCACTAGGACTAGAAGGACATATGTAGAATTCAACATACAAAGGTTTTCGAATGTGGTTTTTTAAAAAGCTTTTTTCAATGAATATTTTCTAAAATCATGTTTTAGGCAAAATCCACAATGCAACTAGTTCGGCATATGAAGGGATACAAAGTTCTTTATAACAAACGAGAAAAATATTTGTTATACATTTTGCATGAAAAGGGTCTAAAATATTTTTTTAACGTTCAGCACTAGACAAGGACATATGTAGAATTCAACATACAAAGGTTTTCGAATGTGGTTTTTTAAAAAGCTTTTTTCAATGAATATTTTCTAAAATCATGTTTTAGGCAAAATCCACAATGCAACTAGTTCGGCATATGAAGGGATACAAAGTTCTTTATAACAAACGAGAAAAATATTTGTTATACATTTTGCATGAAAAGGGTCTAAAATATTTTTTTAACGTTCAGCACTAGGACTAGAAGGACATATGTAGAATTCAACATACAAAGGTTTTCGAATGTGGTTTTTTAAAAAGCTTTTTTCAATGAATATTTTCTAAAATCATGTTTTAGGCAAAATCCACAATGCAACTAGTTCGGCATATGAAGGGATACAAAGTTCTTTATAACAAACGAGAAAAATATTTGTTATACATTTTGCATGAAAAGGGTCTAAAATATTTTTTTAACGTTCAGCACTAGGACTAGAAGGACATATGTAGAATTCAACATACAAAGGTTTTCGAATGTGGTTTTTTAAAAAGCTTTTTTCAATGAATATTTTCTAAAATCATGTTTTAGGCAAAATCCACAATGCAACTAGTTCGGCATATGAAGGGATACAAAGTTCTTTATAACAAACGAGAAAAATATTTGTTATACATTTTGCATGAAAAGGGTCTAAAATATTTTTTTAACGTTCAGCACTAGGACTAGAAGGACATATGTAGAATTCAACATACAAAGGTTTTCGAATGTGGTTTTTTAAAAAGCTTTTTTCAATGAATATTTTCTAAAATCATGTTTTAGGCAAAATCCACAATGCAACTAGTTCGGCATATGAAGGGATACAAAGTTCTTTATAACAAACGAGAAAAATATTTGTTATACATTTTGCATGAAAAGGGTCTAAAATATTTTTTTAACGTTCAGCACTAGGACAACATCTGTAGAATTCAACATACAAAGGTTTTCGAATGTGGTTTTTTAAAAAGCTTTTTTCAATGAATATTTTCTAAAATCATGTTTTAGGCAAAATCCACAATGCAACTAGTTCGGCATATGAAGGGATACAAAGTTCTTTATAACAAACGAGAAAAATATTTGTTATACATTTTGCATGAAAAGGGTCTAAAATATTTTTTTAACGTTCAGCACTAGAAGGACATATGTAGAATTCAACATACAAAGGTTTTCGAATGTGGTTTTTTAAAAAGCTTTTTTCAATGAATATTTTCTAAAATCATGTTTTAGGCAAAATCCACAATGCAACTAGTTCGGCATATGAAGGGATACAAAGTTCTTTATAACAAACGAGAAAAATATTTGTTATACATTTTGCATGAAAAGGGTCTAAAATATTTTTTTAACGTTCAGCACTAGGACTAGAAGGACATATGTAGAATTCAACATACAAAGGTTTTCGAATGTGGTTTTTTAAAAAGCTTTTTTCAATGAATATTTTCTAAAATCATGTTTTAGGCAAAATCCACAATGCAACTAGTTCGGCATATGAAGGGATACAAAGTTCTTTATAACAAACGAGAAAAATATTTGTTATACATTTTGCATGAAAAGGGTCTAAAATATTTTTTTAACGTTCAGCACTAGACAGGACATATGTAGAATTCAACATACAAAGGTTTTCGAATGTGGTTTTTTAAAAAGCTTTTTTCAATGAATATTTTCTAAAATCATGTTTTAGGCAAAATCCACAATGCAACTAGTTCGGCATATGACGGGATACAAAGTTCTTTATAACAAACGAGAAAAATATTTGTTATACATTTTGCATGAAAAGGGTCTAAAATATTTTTTTAACGTTCAGCACTAGGACTAGAAGGACATATGTAGAATTCAACATACAAAGGTTTTCGAATGTGGTTTTTTAAAAAGCTTTTTTCAATGAATATTTTCTAAAATCATGTTTTAGGCAAAATCCACAATGCAACTAGTTCGGCATATGAAGGGATACAAAGTTCTTTATAACAAACGAGAAAAATATTTGTTATACATTTTGCATGAAAAGGGTCTAAAATATTTTTTTAACGTTCAGCACTAGGACTAGAAGGCATATGTAGAATTCAACATACAAAGGTTTTCGAATGTGGTTTTTTAAAAAGCTTTTTTCAATGAATATTTTCTAAAATCATGTTTTAGGCAAAATCCACAATGCAACTAGTTCGGCATATGAAGGGATACAAAGTTCTTTATAACAAACGAGAAAAAATATTTGTTATACATTTTGCATGAAAAGGGTCTAAAATATTTTTTTAACGTTCAGCACTAGAAGGACATATGTAGAATTCAACATACAAAGGTTTTCAAATGTGGTTTTTTAAAAAGCTTTTTTCAATGAATATTTTCTAAAATCATGTTTTAGGCAAAATCCACAATGCAACTAGTTCGGCATATGAAGGGATACAAAGTTCTTTATAACAAACGAGAAAAATATTTGTTATACATTTTGCATGAAAAGGGTCTAAAATATTTTTTTAACGTTCAGCACTAGGACTAGAAGGACATATGTAGAATTCAAAATACAAAGGTTTTCGAATGTGGTTTTTTAAAAAGCTTTTTTCAATGAATATTTTCTAAAATCATGTTTTAGGCAAAATCCACAATGCAACTAGTTCGGCATATGACGGGATACAAAGTTCTTTATAACAAACGAGAAAAATATTTGTTATACATTTTGCATGAAAAGGGTCTAAAATATTTTTTTTACGTTCAGCACTAGGACTAGAAGGACATATGTAGAATTCAACATACAAAGGTTTTCGAATGTGGTTTTTTAAAAAGCTTTTTTCAATGAATATTTTCTAAAATCATGTTTTAGGCAAAATCCACAATGCAACTAGTTCGGCATATGAAGGGATACAAAGTTCTTTATAACAAACGAGAAAAATATTTGTTATACATTTTGCATGAAAAGGGTCTAAAATATTTTTTTAACGTTCAGCACTAGAAGGACATATGTAGAATTCAACATACAAAGGTTTTCAAATGTGGTTTTTTAAAAAGCTTTTTTCAATGAATATTTTCTAAAATCATGTTTTAGGCAAAATCCACAATGCAACTAGTTCGGCATATGAAGGGATACAAAGTTCTTTATAACAAACGAGAAAAATATTTGTTATACATTTTGCATGAAAAGGGTCTAAAATATTTTTTTAACGTTCAGCACTAGGACTAGAAGGACATATGTAGAATTCAAAATACAAAGGTTTTCGAATGTGGTTTTTTAAAAAGCTTTTTTCAATGAATATTTTCTAAAATCATGTTTTAGGCAAAATCCACAATGCAACTAGTTCGGCATATGAAGGGATACAAAGTTCTTTATAACAAACGAGAAAAATATTTGTTATACATTTTGCATGAAAAGGGTCTAAAATATTTTTTTAACGTTCAGCACTAGGACTAGAAGGACATATGTAGAATTCAACATACAAAGGTTTTCGAATGTGGTTTTTTAAAAAGCTTTTTTCAATGAATATTTTCTAAAATCATGTTTTAGGCAAAATCCACAATGCAACTAGTTCGGCATATGAAGGGATACAAAGTTCTTTATAACAAACGAGAAAAATATTTGTTATACATTTTGCATGAAAAGGGTCTAAAATATTTTTTTAACGTTCAGCACTAGGACAAATGTAGAATTCAACATACAAAGGTTTTCGAATGTGGTTTTTTAAAAAGCTTTTTTCAATGAATATTTTCTAAAATCATGTTTTAGGCAAAATCCACAATGCAACTAGTTCGGCATATGAAGGGATACAAAGTTCTTTATAACAAACGAAAAAATATTTGTTATACATTTTGCATGAAAAGGGTCTAAAATATTTTTTTAACGTTCAGCACTAGGACTAGAAGGACATATGTAGAATTCAAAATACAAAGGTTTTCGAATGTGGTTTTTTAAAAAGCTTTTTTCAATGAATATTTTCTAAAATCATGTTTTAGGCAAAATCCACAATGCAACTAGTTCGGCATATGAAGGGATACAAAGTTCTTTATAACAAACGAGAAAAATATTTGTTATACATTTTGCATGAAAAGGGTCTAAAATATTTTTTTAACGTTCAGCACTAGGACTAGAAGGACATATGTAGAATTCAAAATACAAAGGTTTTCGAATGTGGTTTTTTAAAAAGCTTTTTTCAATGAATATTTTCTAAAATCATGTTTTAGGCAAAATCCACAATGCAACTAGTTCGGCATATGAAGGGATACAAAGTTCTTTATAACAAACGAGAAAAATATTTGTTATACATTTTGCATGAAAAGGGTCTAAAATATTTTTTTAACGTTCAGCACTAGGACTAGAAGGACATATGTAG
Organism: Coregonus clupeaformis; assembly: GCF_020615455.1. Taxonomy (NCBI): domain Eukaryota; kingdom Metazoa; phylum Chordata; class Actinopteri; order Salmoniformes; family Salmonidae; genus Coregonus; species Coregonus clupeaformis. The sequence continues at coordinate 23,635 of NW_025535307.1, read as the reverse complement.
AATTCAAAATACAAAGGTTTTCGAATGTGGTTTTTTAAAAAGCTTTTTTCAATGAATATTTTCTAAAATCATGTTTTAGGCAAAATCCACAATGCAACTAGTTCGGCATATGAAGGGATACAAAGTTCTTTATAACAAACGAGAAAAATATTTGTTATACATTTTGCATGAAAAGGGTCTAAAATATTTTTTTAACGTTCAGCACTAGGACTAGAAGGACATATGTAGAATTCAACATACAAAGGTTTTCGAATGTGGTTTTTTTAAAAAAGCTTTTTTCAATGAATATTTTCTAAAATCATGTTTTAGGCAAAATCCACAATGCAACTAGTTCGGCATATGAAGGGATACAAAGTTCTTTATAACAAACGAGAAAAAATATTTGTTATACATTTTGCATGAAAAGGGTCTAAAATATTTTTTTAACGTTCAGCACTAGACGAAGGACATATGTAGAATTCAACATACAAAGGTTTTCGAATGTGGTTTTTTAAAAAGCTTTTTTCAATGAATATTTTCTAAAATCATGTTTTAGGCAAAATCCACAATGCAACTAGTTCGGCATATGAAGGGATACAAAGTTCTTTATAACAAACGAGAAAAATATTTGTTATACATTTTGCATGAAAAGGGTCTAAAATATTTTTTTAACGTTCAGCACTAGGACAAATGTAGAATTCAACATACAAAGGTTTTCGAATGTGGTTTTTTAAAAAGCTTTTTTCAATGAATATTTTCTAAAATCATGTTTTAGGCAAAATCCACAATGCAACTAGTTCGGCATATGAAGGGATACAAAGTTCTTTATAACAAACGAGAAAAATATTTGTTATACATTTTGCATGAAAAGGGTCTAAAATATTTTTTTAACGTTCAGCACTAGGACAAATGTAGAATTCAACATACAAAGGTTTTCGAATGTGGTTTTTTAAAAAGCTTTTTTCAATGAATATTTTCTAAAATCATGTTTTAGGCAAAATCCACAATGCAACTAGTTCGGCATATGACGGGATACAAAGTTCTTTATAACAAACGAGAAAAATATTTGTTATACATTTTGCATGAAAAGGGTCTAAAATATTTTTTTAACGTTCAGCACTAGGACAGAAGGACATATGTAGAATTCAAAATACAAAGGTTTTCGAATGTGGTTTTTTAAAAAGCTTTTTTCAATGAATATTTTCTAAAATCATGTTTTAGGCAAAATCCACAATGCAACTAGTTCGGCATATGACGGGATACAAAGTTCTTTATAACAAACGAGAAAAATATTTGTTATACATTTTGCATGAAAAGGGTCTAAAATATTTTTTTAACGTTCAGCACTAGGACTAGAAGGACATATGTAGAATTCAAAATACAAAGGTTTTCGAATGTGGTTTTTTAAAAAGCTTTTTTCAATGAATATTTTCTAAAATCATGTTTTAGGCAAAATCCACAATGCAACTAGTTCGGCATATGAAGGGATACAAAGTTCTTTATAACAAACGAGAAAAATATTTGTTATACATTTTGCATGAAAAGGGTCTAAAATATTTTTTTAACGTTCAGCACTAGGACTAAAAGGACATATGTAGAATTCAAAATACAAAGGTTTTCGAATGTGGTTTTTTAAAAAGCTTTTTTCAATGAATATTTTCTAAAATCATGTTTTAGGCAAAATCCACAATGCAACTAGTTCGGCATATGAAGGGATACAAAGTTCTTTATAACAAACGAGAAAAATATTTGTTATACATTTTGCATGAAAAGGGTCTAAAATATTTTTTTAACGTTCAGCACTAGGACTAGAAGGACATATGTAGAATTCAACATACAAAGGTTTTCGAATGTGGTTTTTTAAAAAGCTTTTTTCAATGAATATTTTCTAAAATCATGTTTTAGGCAAAATCCACAATGCAACTAGTTCGGCATATGAAGGGATACAAAGTTCTTTATAACAAACGAGAAAAATATTTGTTATACATTTTGCATGAAAAGGGTCTAAAATATTTTTTTAACGTTCAGCACTAGGACAAATGTAGAATTCAACATACAAAGGTTTTCGAATGTGGTTTTTTAAAAAGCTTTTTTCAATGAATATTTTCTAAAATCATGTTTTAGGCAAAATCCACAATGCAACTAGTTCGGCATATGACGGGATACAAAGTTCTTTATAACAAACGAGAAAAATATTTGTTATACATTTTGCATGAAAAGGGTCTAAAATATTTTTTTAACGTTCAGCACTAGGACAAAGGACATATGTAGAATTCAACATACAAAGGTTTTCGAATGTGGTTTTTTTAAAAAGCTTTTTTCAATGAATATTTTCTAAAATCATGTTTTAGGCAAAATCCACAATGCAACTAGTTCGGCATATGACGGGATACAAAGTTCTTTATAACAAACGAGAAAAATATTTGTTATACATTTTGCATGAAAAGGGTCTAAAATATTTTTTTAACGTTCAGCACTAGGACTAGAAGGACATATGTAGAATTCAACATACAAAGGTTTTCGAATGTGGTTTTTTTAAAAAGCTTTTTTCAATGAATATTTTCTAAAATCATGTTTTAGGCAAAATCCACAATGCAACTAGTTCGGCATATGAAGGGATACAAAGTTCTTTATAACAAACGAGAAAAATATTTGTTATACATTTTGCATGAAAAGGGTCTAAAATATTTTTTTAACGTTCAGCACTAGGACTAAAGGACATATGTAGAATTCAACATACAAAGGTTTTCGAATGTGGTTTTTTTAAAAAGCTTTTTTCAATGAATATTTTCTAAAATCATGTTTTAGGCAAAATCCACAATGCAACTAGTTCGGCATATGAAGGGATACAAAGTTCTTTATAACAAACGAGAAAAATATTTGTTATACATTTTGCATGAAAAGGGTCTAAAATATTTTTTTAACGTTCAGCACTAGAAGGACATACAGTGGGGAAAAAAAGTATTTAGTCAGCCACCAATTGTGCAAGTTCTCCCACTTAAAAAGATGAGAGAGGCCTGTAATTTTCATCATAGGTACACGTCAACTATGACAGACAAAATGAGAAAAAAAATCCAGAAAATCACATTGTAGGATTTTTTAATGAATTTATTTGCATATTATGGTGGAAAATAAGTATTTGGTCAATAACAAAAGTTTCTCAATACTTTGTTATATACCCTTTGTTGGCAATGACACAGGTCAAACGTTTTCTGTAAGTCTTCACAAGGTTTTCACACACTGTTGCTGGTATTTTGGCCCATTCCTCCATGCAGATCTCCTCTAGAGCAGTGATGTTTTGGGGCTGTCGCTGGGCAACACAGACTTTCAACTCCCTCCAAAGATTTTCTATGGGGTTGAGATCTGGAGACTGGCTAGGCCACTCCAGGACCTTGAAATGCTTCTTACGAAGCCATTCCTTCGTTGCCCGGGCGGTGTGTTTGGGATCATTGTCATGCTGAAAGACCCAGCCACGTTTCATCTTCAATGCCCTTGCTGATGGAAGGAGGGTTTCACTCAAAATCTCACGATACATGGCCCCATTCATTCTTTCCTTTACACGGATCAGTCGTCCTGGTCCCTTTGCAGAAAAACAGCCCCAAAGCATGATGTTTCCAACCCCATGCTTCACAGTAGGTATGGTGTTCTTTGGATGCAACTCAGCATTCTTTGTCCTCCAAACATGACGAGTTGAGTTTTTACCAAAAAGTTATATTTTGGTTTCATCTGACCATATGACATTCTCCCAATCCTCTTCTGGATCATCCAAATGCACTTCAGACGGGCCTGGACATGTACTGGCTTAAGCAGGGGGACACGTCTTGCACTGCAGGATTTGAGTCCCTGGCGGCGTAGTGTGTTACTGATGGTTGGCTTTGTTACTTTGGTCCCAGCTCTCTGCAGGTCATTCACTAGGTCCCCCCGTGTGGTTCTGGGATTTTTGCTCACCGTTCTTGTGATCATTTTGACCCCACGGGGTGAGATCTTGCGTGGAGCCCCAGATCGAGGGAGATTATCAGTGGTCTTGTATGTCTTCCATTTCCTAATAATTGCTCCCACAGTTGATTTCTTCAAACCAAGCTGCTTACCTATTGCAGATTCAGTCTTCCCAGCCTGGTGCAGGTCTACAATTTTGTTTTTGGTGTCCTTTGACAGCTCTTTGGTCTTGGCCATTGTGAAGTTTGGAGTGTGACTGTTTGAGGTTGTGGACAGGTGTATTTTTTACTGATAACAAGTTCAAACAGGTGCCATTAATACAGGTAACGAGTGGAGGACAGAGGAGCCTCTTAAAGAAGAAGTTACAGGTCTGTGAAAGCCAGAAATCTTGCTTGTTTGTAGGTGACCAAATACTTATTTTCCACCATAATTTGCAAATAAATTCATTAAAAATCCTACAATGGGATTTTCTGGATTTTTTTTCCTCAATTTGTCTGTCATAGTTGACGTGTACCTATGATGAAAATTACAGGCCTCTCTCATCTTTTTAAGTGGGAGAACTTGCACAATTGGTGGCTGACTAAACACTTTTTTTCCCCACTGTATGTAGAATTCAACATACAAAGGTTTTCGAATGTGGTTTTTTAAAAAGCTTTTTTCAATGAATATTTTCTAAAATCATGTTTTAGGCAAAATCCACAATGCAACTAGTTCGGCATATGAAGGGATACAAAGTTCTTTATAACAAACGAGAAAAATATTTGTTATACATTTTGCATGAAAAGGGTCTAAAATATTTTTTTAACGTTCAGCACTAGGACAAATGTAGAATTCAACATACAAAGGTTTTCAAATGTGGTTTTTTAAAAAGCTTTTTTCAATGAATATTTTCTAAAATCATGTTTTAGGCAAAATCCACAATGCAACTAGTTCGGCATATGAAGGGATACAAAGTTCTTTATAACAAACGAGAAAAATATTTGTTATACATTTTGCATGAAAAGGGTCTAAAATATTTTTTTAACGTTCAGCACTAGGACAAATGTAGAATTCAACATACAAAGGTTTTCGAATGTGGTTTTTTTAAAAGCTTTTTTCAATGAATATTTTCTAAAATCATGTTTTAGGCAAAATCCACAATGCAACTAGTTCGGCATATGAAGGGATACAAAGTTCTTTATAACAAACGAGAAAAATATTTGTTATACATTTTGCATGAAAAGGGTCTAAAATATTTTTTTACGTTCAGCACTAGGACAAGGACATATGTAGAATTCAACATACAAAGGTTTTCGAATGTGGTTTTTTAAAAAGCTTTTTTCAATGAATATTTTCTAAAATCATGTTTTAGGCAAAATCCACAATGCAACTAGTTCGGCATATGAAGGGATACAAAGTTCTTTATAACAAACGAGAAAAATATTTGTTATACATTTTGCATGAAAAGGGTCTAAAATATTTTTTTAACGTTCAGCACTAGGACTAGAAGGACATATGTAGAATTCAAAATACAAAGGTTTTCGAATGTGGTTTTTTAAAAAGCTTTTTTCAATGAATATTTTCTAAAATCATGTTTTAGGCAAAATCCACAATGCAACTAGTTCGGCATATGAAGGGATACAAAGTTCTTTATAACAAACGAGAAAAATATTTGTTATACATTTTGCATGAAAAGGGTCTAAAATATTTTTTTAACGTTCAGCACTAGGACTAGAAGGACATCTGTAGAATTCAACATACAAAGGTTTTCGAATGTGGTTTTTTAAAAAGCTTTTTTCAATGAATATTTTCTAAAATCATGTTTTAGGCAAAATCCACAATGCAACTAGTTCGGCATATGAAGGGATACAAAGTTCTTTATAACAAACGAGAAAAATATTTGTTATACATTTTGCATGAAAAGGGTCTAAAATATTTTTTTAACGTTCAGCACTAGAAGGACAAATGTAGAATTCAACATACAAAGGTTTTCGAATGTGGTTTTTTAAAAAGCTTTTTTCAATGAATATTTTCTAAAATCATGTTTTAGGCAAAATCCACAATGCAACTAGTTCGGCATATGAAGGGATACAAAGTTCTTTATAACAAACGAGAAAAATATTTGTTATACATTTTGCATGAAAAGGGTCTAAAATATTTTTTTAACGTTCAGCACTAGGACAGAAGGACATATGTAGAATTCAAAATACAAAGGTTTTCGAATGTGGTTTTTTAAAAAGCTTTTTTCAATGAATATTTTCTAAAATCATGTTTTAGGCAAAATCCACAATGCAACTAGTTCGGCATATGACGGGATACAAAGTTCTTTATAACAAACGAGAAAAATATTTGTTATACATTTTGCATGAAAAGGGTCTAAAATATTTTTTTAACGTTCAGCACTAGGACTAGAAGGACATATGTAGAATTCAACATACAAAGGTTTTCGAATGTGGTTTTTTAAAAAGCTTTTTTCAATGAATATTTTCTAAAATCATGTTTTAGGCAAAATCCACAATGCAACTAGTTCGGCATATGAAGGGATACAAAGTTCTTTATAACAAACGAGAAAAATATTTGTTATACATTTTGCATGAAAAGGGTCTAAAATATTTTTTTAACGTTCAGCACTAGGACAAATGTAGAATTCAACATACAAAGGTTTTCGAATGTGGTTTTTTAAAAAGCTTTTTTCAATGAATATTTTCTAAAATCATGTTTTAGGCAAAATCCACAATGCAACTAGTTCGGCATATGACGGGATACAAAGTTCTTTATAACAAACGAGAAAAATATTTGTTATACATTTTGCATGAAAAGGGTCTAAAATATTTTTTTAACGTTCAGCACTAGGACTAGAAGGACATATGTAGAATTCAAAATACAAAGGTTTTCGAATGTGGTTTTTTAAAAAGCTTTTTTCAATGAATATTTTCTAAAATCATGTTTTAGGCAAAATCCACAATGCAACTAGTTCGGCATATGAAGGGATACAAAGTTCTTTATAACAAACGAGAAAAATATTTGTTATACATTTTGCATGAAAAGGGTCTAAAATATTTTTTTAACGTTCAGCACTAGGACTAGAAGGACATATGTAGAATTCAAAATACAAAGGTTTTCGAATGTGGTTTTTTAAAAAGCTTTTTTCAATGAATATTTTCTAAAATCATGTTTTAGGCAAAATCCACAATGCAACTAGTTCGGCATATGACGGGATACAAAGTTCTTTATAACAAACGAGAAAAATATTTGTTATACATTTTGCATGAAAAGGGTCTAAAATATTTTTTTAACGTTCAGCACTAGGACTAGAAGGACATATGTAGAATTCAAAATACAAAGGTTTTCGAATGTGGTTTTTTAAAAAGCTTTTTTTCAATGAATATTTTCTAAAATCATGTTTTAGGCAAAATCCACAATGCAACTAGTTCGGCATATGACGGGATACAAAGTTCTTTATAACAAACGAGAAAAATATTTGTTATACATTTTGCATGAAAAGGGTCTAAAATATTTTTTTAACGTTCAGCACTAGGACTAAGACATATGTAGAATTCAACATACAAAGGTTTTCGAATGTGGTTTTTTTAAAAGCTTTTTTCAATGAATATTTTCTAAAATCATGTTTTAGGCAAAATCCACAATGCAACTAGTTCGGCATATGAAGGGATACAAAGTTCTTTATAACAAACGAGAAAAATATTTGTTATACATTTTGCATGAAAAGGGTCTAAAATATTTTTTTAACGTTCAGCACTAGACAAGGACATATGTAGAATTCAACATACAAAGGTTTTCGAATGTGGTTTTTTTAAAAGCTTTTTTTCAATGAATATTTTCTAAAATCATGTTTTAGGCAAAATCCACAATGCAACTAGTTCGGCATATGAAGGGATACAAAGTTCTTTATAACAAACGAGAAAAATATTTGTTATACATTTTGCATGAAAAGGGTCTAAAATATTTTTTTAACGTTCAGCACTAGGACAAATGTAGAATTCAACATACAAAGGTTTTCGAATGTGGTTTTTTAAAAAGCTTTTTTCAATGAATATTTTCTAAAATCATGTTTTAGGCAAAATCCACAATGCAACTAGTTCGGCATATGAAGGGATACAAAGTTCTTTATAACAAACGAGAAAAATATTTGTTATACATTTTGCATGAAAAGGGTCTAAAATATTTTTTTAACGTTCAGCACTAGGACTAGAAGGACATATGTAGAATTCAAAATACAAAGGTTTTCGAATGTGGTTTTTTAAAAAGCTTTTTTCAATGAATATTTTCTAAAATCATGTTTTAGGCAAAATCCACAATGCAACTAGTTCGGCATATGAAGGGATACAAAGTTCTTTATAACAAACGAGAAAAATATTTGTTATACATTTTGCATGAAAAGGGTCTAAAATATTTTTTTAACGTTCAGCACTAGACTGAAGGACATATGTAGAATTCAACATACAAAGGTTTTCGAATGTGGTTTTTTTAAAAAGCTTTTTTCAATGAATATTTTCTAAAATCATGTTTTAGGCAAAATCCACAATGCAACTAGTTCGGCATATGAAGGGATACAAAGTTCTTTATAACAAACGAGAAAAATATTTGTTATACATTTTGCATGAAAAGGGTCTAAAATATTTTTTTAACGTTCAGCACTAGGACTAGAAGGACATATGTAGAATTCAAAATACAAAGGTTTTCGAATGTGGTTTTTTAAAAAGCTTTTTTCAATGAATATTTTCTAAAATCATGTTTTAGGCAAAATCCACAATGCAACTAGTTCGGCATATGACGGGATACAAAGTTCTTTATAACAAACGAGAAAAATATTTGTTATACATTTTGCATGAAAAGGGTCTAAAATATTTTTTTAACGTTCAGCACTAGGACTAGAAGGACATCTGTAGAATTCAACATACAAAGGTTTTCGAATGTGGTTTTTTAAAAAGCTTTTTTCAATGAATATTTTCTAAAATCATGTTTTAGGCAAAATCCACAATGCAACTAGTTCGGCATATGAAGGGATACAAAGTTCTTTATAACAAACGAGAAAAATATTTGTTATACATTTTGCATGAAAAGGGTCTAAAATATTTTTTTAACGTTCAGCACTAGGACAAATGTAGAATTCAACATACAAAGGTTTTCAAATGTGGTTTTTTTAAAAAGCTTTTTTCAATGAATATTTTCTAAAATCATGTTTTAGGCAAAATCCACAATGCAACTAGTTCGGCATATGAAGGGATACAAAGTTCTTTATAACAAACGAGAAAAATATTTGTTATACATTTTGCATGAAAAGGGTCTAAAATATTTTTTTAACGTTCAGCACTAGGACAAATGTAGAATTCAACATACAAAGGTTTTCGAATGTGGTTTTTTAAAAAGCTTTTTTCAATGAATATTTTCTAAAATCATGTTTTAGGCAAAATCCACAATGCAACTAGTTCGGCATATGAAGGGATACAAAGTTCTTTATAACAAACGAGAAAAATATTTGTTATACATTTTGCATGAAAAGGGTCTAAAATATTTTTTTAACGTTCAGCACTAGGACTAGAAGGACATATGTAGAATTCAAAATACAAAGGTTTTCGAATGTGGTTTTTTTAAAAAGCTTTTTTCAATGAATATTTTCTAAAATCATGTTTTAGGCAAAATCCACAATGCAACTAGTTCGGCATATGACGGGATACAAAGTTCTTTATAACAAACGAGAAAAAATATTTGTTATACATTTTGCATGAAAAGGGTCTAAAATATTTTTTTAACGTTCAGCACTAGGACTAGAAGGACATATGTAGAATTCAACATACAAAGGTTTTCGAATGTGGTTTTTTAAAAAGCTTTTTTCAATGAATATTTTCTAAAATCATGTTTTAGGCAAAATCCACAATGCAACTAGTTCGGCATATGAAGGGATACAAAGTTCTTTATAACAAACGAGAAAAATATTTGTTATACATTTTGCATGAAAAGGGTCTAAAATATTTTTTTAACGTTCAGCACTAGGACAAATGTAGAATTCAACATACAAAGGTTTTCGAATGTGGTTTTTTAAAAAGCTTTTTTCAATGAATATTTTCTAAAATCATGTTTTAGGCAAAATCCACAATGCAACTAGTTCGGCATATGAAGGGATACAAAGTTCTTTATAACAAACGAGAAAAATATTTGTTATACATTTTGCATGAAAAGGGTCTAAAATATTTTTTTAACGTTCAGCACTAGACTAGAAGGACATATGTAGAATTCAAAATACAAAGGTTTTCGAATGTGGTTTTTTAAAAAGCTTTTTTCAATGAATATTTTCTAAAATCATGTTTTAGGCAAAATCCACAATGCAACTAGTTCGGCATATGACGGGATACAAAGTTCTTTATAACAAACGAGAAAAATATTTGTTATACATTTTGCATGAAAAGGGTCTAAAATATTTTTTTAACGTTCAGCACTAGGACTAGAAGGACATATGTAGAATTCAAAATACAAAGGTTTTCGAATGTGGTTTTTTAAAAAAGCTTTTTTCAATGAATATTTTCTAAAATCATGTTTTAGGCAAAATCCACAATGCAACTAGTTCGGCATATGAAGGGATACAAAGTTCTTTATAACAAACGAGAAAAATATTTGTTATACATTTTGCATGAAAAGGGTCTAAAATATTTTTTTAACGTTCAGCACTAGGACTAGAAGGACATATGTAGAATTCAAAATACAAAGGTTTTCGAATGTGGTTTTTTAAAAGCTTTTTTCAATGAATATTTTCTAAAATCATGTTTTGGGCAAAATCCACAATGCAACTAGTTCGGCATATGACGGGATACAAAGTTCTTTATAACAAACGAGAAAAATATTTGTTATACATTTTGCATGAAAAGGGTCTAAAATATTTTTTTAACGTTCAGCACTAGGACTAGAAGGACATATGTAGAATTCAAAATACAAAGGTTTTCGAATGTGGTTTTTTAAAAAGCTTTTTTCAATGAATATTTTCTAAAATCATGTTTTAGGCAAAATCCACAATGCAACTAGTTCGGCATATGACGGGATACAAAGTTCTTTATAACAAACGAGAAAAATATTTGTTATACATTTTGCATGAAAAGGGTCTAAAATATTTTTTTAACGTTCAGCACTAGGACTAGAAGGACATATGTAGAATTCAAATACAAAGGTTTTCGAATGTGGTTTTTTAAAAAGCTTTTTTCAATGAATATTTTCTAAAATCATGTTTTAGGCAAAATCCACAATGCAACTAGTTCGGCATATGACGGGATACAAAGTTCTTTATAACAAACGAGAAAAATATTTGTTATACATTTTGCATGAAAAGGGTCTAAAATATTTTTTTAACGTTCAGCACTAGGACAAGGACATATGTAGAATTCAACATACAAAGGTTTTCGAATGTGGTTTTTTAAAAAGCTTTTTTCAATGAATATTTTCTAAAATCATGTTTTAGGCAAAATCCACAATGCAACTAGTTCGGCATATGAAGGGATACAAAGTTCTTTATAACAAACGAGAAAAATATTTGTTATACATTTTGCATGAAAAGGGTCTAAAATATTTTTTTAACGTTCAGCACTAGGACTAGAAGGACATATGTAGAATTCAACATACAAAGGTTTTCGAATGTGGTTTTTTAAAAAGCTTTTTTCAATGAATATTTTCTAAAATCATGTTTTAGGCAAAATCCACAATGCAACTAGTTCGGCATATGAAGGGATACAAAGTTCTTTATAACAAACGAGAAAAATATTTGTTATACATTTTGCATGAAAAGGGTCTAAAATATTTTTTTAACGTTCAGCACTAGAAGGACATATGTAGAATTCAAAATACAAAGGTTTTCGAATGTGGTTTTTTAAAAAAGCTTTTTTCAATGAATATTTTCTAAAATCATGTTTTAGGCAAAATCCACAATGCAACTAGTTCGGCATATGAAGGGATACAAAGTTCTTTATAACAAACGAGAAAAATATTTGTTATACATTTTGCATGAAAAGGGTCTAAAATATTTTTTTAACGTTCAGCACTAGGACAAATGTAGAATTCAACATACAAAGGTTTTCAAATGTGGTTTTTTAAAAAGCTTTTTTCAATGAATATTTTCTAAAATCATGTTTTAGGCAAAATCCACAATGCAACTAGTTCGGCATATGAAGGGATACAAAGTTCTTTATAACAAACGAGAAAAATATTTGTTATACATTTTGCATGAAAAGGGTCTAAAATATTTTTTTAACGTTCAGCACTAGAAGGACATATGTAGAATTCAAAATACAAAGGTTTTCGAATGTGGTTTTTTAAAAAGCTTTTTTCAATGAATATTTTCTAAAATCATGTTTTAGGCAAAATCCACAATGCAACTAGTTCGGCATATGACGGGATACAAAGTTCTTTATAACAAACGAGAAAAATATTTGTTATACATTTTGCATGAAAAGGGTCTAAAATATTTTTTTAACGCTCAGCACTAGGAAAGGACATATGTAGAATTCAACATACAAAGGTTTTCGAATGTGGTTTTTTAAAAAGCTTTTTTCAATGAATATTTTCTAAAATCATGTTTTAGGCAAAATCCACAATGCAACTAGTTCGGCATATGAAGGGATACAAAGTTCTTTATAACAAACGAGAAAAATATTTGTTATACATTTTGCATGAAAAGGGTCTAAAATATTTTTTTAACGTTCAGCACTAGGACTAGAAGGACATATGTAGAATTCAAAATACAAAGGTTTTCGAATGTGGTTTTTTTAAAAAGCTTTTTTCAATGAATATTTTCTAAAATCATGTTTTAGGCAAAATCCACAATGCAACTAGTTCGGCATATGACGGGATACAAAGTTCTTTATAACAAACGAGAAAAATATTTGTTATACATTTTGCATGAAAAGGGTCTAAAATATTTTTTTTACGTTCAGCACTAGGACTAGAAGGACATATGTAGAATTCAACATACAAAGGTTTTCGAATGTGGTTTTTTAAAAAGCTTTTTTCAATGAATATTTTCTAAAATCATGTTTTAGGCAAAATCCACAATGCAACTAGTTCGGCATATGAAGGGATACAAAGTTCTTTATAACAAACGAGAAAAATATTTGTTATACATTTTGCATGAAAAGGGTCTAAAATATTTTTTTAACGTTCAGCACTAGGACAAATGTAGAATTCAACATACAAAGGTTTTCAAATGTGGTTTTTTAAAAAGCTTTTTTCAATGAATATTTTCTAAAATCATGTTTTAGGCAAAATCCACAATGCAACTAGTTCGGCATATGACGGGATACAAAGTTCTTTATAACAAACGAGAAAAATATTTGTTATACATTTTGCATGAAAAGGGTCTAAAATATTTTTTTAACGTTCAGCACTAGGACTAAGGACATATGTAGAATTCAACATACAAAGGTTTTCGAATGTGGTTTTTTAAAAAGCTTTTTTTCAATGAATATTTTCTAAAATCATGTTTTAGGCAAAATCCACAATGCAACTAGTTCGGCATATGACGGGATACAAAGTTCTTTATAACAAACGAGAAAAATATTTGTTATACATTTTGCATGAAAAGGGTCTAAAATATTTTTTTAACGTTCAGCACTAGAAGGACATATGTAGAATTCAAAATACAAAGGTTTTCGAATGTGGTTTTTTAAAAAGCTTTTTTCAATGAATATTTTCTAAAATCATGTTTTAGGCAAAATCCACAATGCAACTAGTTCGGCATATGAAGGGATACAAAGTTCTTTATAACAAACGAGAAAAATATTTGTTATACATTTTGCATGAAAAGGGTCTAAAATATTTTTTTAACGTTCAGCACTAGGACTAGAAGGACATATGTAGAATTCAAAATACAAAGGTTTTCGAATGTGGTTTTTTAAAAAGCTTTTTTCAATGAATATTTTCTAAAATCATGTTTTAGGCAAAATCCACAATGCAACTAGTTCGGCATATGACGGGATACAAAGTTCTTTATAACAAACGAGAAAAATATTTGTTATACATTTTGCATGAAAAGGGTCTAAAATATTTTTTTAACGTTCAGCACTAGGACTAGAAGGACATATGTAGAATTCAACATACAAAGGTTTTCGAATGTGGTTTTTTAAAAAGCTTTTTTCAATGAATATTTTCTAAAATCATGTTTTAGGCAAAATCCACAATGCAACTAGTTCGGCATATGAAGGGATACAAAGTTCTTTATAACAAACGAGAAAAATATTTGTTATACATTTTGCATGAAAAGGGTCTAAAATATTTTTTTAACGTTCAGCACTAGGACAAATGTAGAATTCAACATACAAAGGTTTTCGAATGTGGTTTTTTAAAAAGCTTTTTTCAATGAATATTTTCTAAAATCATGTTTTAGGCAAAATCCACAATGCAACTAGTTCGGCATATGAAGGGATACAAAGTTCTTTATAACAAACGAGAAAAATATTTGTTATACATTTTGCATGAAAAGGGTCTAAAATATTTTTTTAACGTTCAGCACTAGGACAAGCATATGTAGAATTCAACATACAAAGGTTTTCGAATGTGGTTTTTTAAAAAGCTTTTTTCAATGAATATTTTCTAAAATCATGTTTTAGGCAAAATCCACAATGCAACTAGTTCGGCATATGAAGGGATACAAAGTTCTTTATAACAAACGAGAAAAATATTTGTTATACATTTTGCATGAAAAGGGTCTAAAATATTTTTTTAACGTTCAGCACTAGAAGGACATATGTAGAATTCAAAATACAAAGGTTTTCAAATGTGGTTTTTTAAAAAGCTTTTTTCAATGAATATTTTCTAAAATCATGTTTTAGGCAAAATCCACAATGCAACTAGTTCGGCATATGAAGGGATACAAAGTTCTTTATAACAAACGAGAAAAATATTTGTTATACATTTTGCATGAAAAGGGTCTAAAATATTTTTTTAACGTTCAGCACTAGGACAAATGTAGAATTCAACATACAAAGGTTTTCAAATGTGGTTTTTTAAAAAGCTTTTTTCAATGAATATTTTCTAAAATCATGTTTTAGGCAAAATCCACAATGCAACTAGTTCGGCATATGAAGGGATACAAAGTTCTTTATAACAAACGAGAAAAATATTTGTTATACATTTTGCATGAAAAGGGTCTAAAATATTTTTTTAACGTTCAGCACTAGGACAAATGTAGAATTCAACATACAAAGGTTTTCGAAATGTGGTTTTTTAAAAAGCTTTTTTCAATGAATATTTTCTAAAATCATGTTTTAGGCAAAATCCACAATGCAACTAGTTCGGCATATGACGGGATACAAAGTTCTTTATAACAAACGAGAAAAATATTTGTTATACATTTTGCATGAAAAGGGTCTAAAATATTTTTTTAACGTTCAGCACTAGGACTAGAAGGACATATGTAGAATTCAAAATACAAAGGTTTTCGAATGTGGTTTTTTAAAAAGCTTTTTTCAATGAATATTTTCTAAAATCATGTTTTAGGCAAAATCCACAATGCAACTAGTTCGGCATATGACGGGATACAAAGTTCTTTATAACAAACGAGAAAAATATTTGTTATACATTTTGCATGAAAAGGGTCTAAAATATTTTTTTAACGTTCAGCACTAGGACTAGAAGGACATATGTAGAATTCAAAATACAAAGGTTTTCGAATGTGGTTTTTTAAAAAGCTTTTTTCAATGAATATTTTCTAAAATCATGTTTTAGGCAAAATCCACAATGCAACTAGTTCGGCATATGAAGGGATACAAAGTTCTTTATAACAAACGAGAAAAATATTTGTTATACATTTTGCATGAAAAGGGTCTAAAATATTTTTTTAACGTTCAGCACTAGGACAAATGTAGAATTCAACATACAAAGGTTTTCAAATGTGGTTTTTTAAAAAGCTTTTTTTCAATGAATATTTTCTAAAATCATGTTTTAGGCAAAATCCACAATGCAACTAGTTCGGCATATGAAGGGATACAAAGTTCTTTATAACAAACGAGAAAAATATTTGTTATACATTTTGCATGAAAAGGGTCTAAAATATTTTTTTTACGTTCAGCACTAGGACAAATGTAGAATTCAACATACAAAGGTTTTCGAATGTGGTTTTTTTTAAAAAGCTTTTTTTCAATGAATATTTTCTAAAATCATGTTTTAGGCAAAATCCACAATGCAACTAGTTCGGCATATGAAGGGATACAAAGTTCTTTATAACAAACGAGAAAAATATTTGTTATACATTTTGCATGAAAAGGGTCTAAAATATTTTTTTAACGTTCAGCACTAGAAGGACATATGTAGAATTCAAAATACAAAGGTTTTCGAATGTGGTTTTTTAAAAAGCTTTTTTCAATGAATATTTTCTAAAATCATGTTTTAGGCAAAATCCACAATGCAACTAGTTCGGCATATGAAGGGATACAAAGTTCTTTATAACAAACGAGAAAAATATTTGTTATACATTTTGCATGAAAAGGGTCTAAAATATTTTTTTAACGTTCAGCACTAGAAGGACATATGTAGAATTCAAAATACAAAGGTTTTCGAATGTGGTTTTTTAAAAAGCTTTTTTCAATGAATATTTTCTAAAATCATGTTTTAGGCAAAATCCACAATGCAACTAGTTCGGCATATGAAGGGATACAAAGTTCTTTATAACAAACGAGAAAAATATTTGTTATACATTTTGCATGAAAAGGGTCTAAAATATTTTTTTAACGTTCAGCACTAGGACTAGAAGGACATATGTAGAATTCAAAATACAAAGGTTTTCGAATGTGGTTTTTTTAAAAAGCTTTTTTCAATGAATATTTTCTAAAATCATGTTTTAGGCAAAATCCACAATGCAACTAGTTCGGCATATGAAGGGATACAAAGTTCTTTATAACAAACGAGAAAAATATTTGTTATACATTTTGCATGAAAAGGGTCTAAAATATTTTTTTAACGTTCAGCACTAGGACTAGAAGGACATATGTAGAATTCAACATACAAAGGTTTTCGAATGTGGTTTTTTAAAAAGCTTTTTTCAATGAATATTTTCTAAAATCATGTTTTAGGCAAAATCCACAATGCAACTAGTTCGGCATATGAAGGGATACAAAGTTCTTTATAACAAACGAGAAAAATATTTGTTATACATTTTGCATGAAAAGGGTCTAAAATATTTTTTTAACGTTCAGCACTAGAAGGACAAATGTAGAATTCAACATACAAAGGTTTTCGAATGTGGTTTTTTAAAAAGCTTTTTTCAATGAATATTTTCTAAAATCATGTTTTAGGCAAAATCCACAATGCAACTAGTTCGGCATATGACGGGATACAAAGTTCTTTATAACAAACGAGAAAAATATTTGTTATACATTTTGCATGAAAAGGGTCTAAAATATTTTTTTAACGTTCAGCACTAGGACTAGAAGGACATATGTAGAATTCAAAATACAAAGGTTTTCGAATGTGGTTTTTTAAAAAGCTTTTTTCAATGAATATTTTCTAAAATCATGTTTTAGGCAAAATCCACAATGCAACTAGTTCGGCATATGACGGGATACAAAGTTCTTTATAACAAACGAGAAAAATATTTGTTATACATTTTGCATGAAAAGGGTCTAAAATATTTTTTTAACGTT
This sequence comes from Coregonus clupeaformis, assembly GCF_020615455.1. Lineage (NCBI taxonomy): Eukaryota > Metazoa > Chordata > Actinopteri > Salmoniformes > Salmonidae > Coregonus > Coregonus clupeaformis. The sequence continues at coordinate 6,104 of NW_025535307.1, read as the reverse complement.
CAGCACTAGAAGGACATATGTAGAATTCAAAATACAAAGGTTTTCGAATGTGGTTTTTTAAAAATCTTTTTTTAAATGAATATTTTCTAAAATCATGTTTTAGGCAAAATCCACAATGCAACTAGTTCGGCATATGAAGGGATACAAAGTTCTTTATAACAAACGAGAAAAATATTTGTTATACATTTTGCATGAAAAGGGTCTAAAATATTTTTTTAACGTTCAGCACTAGGACTAGAAGGACATATGTAGAATTCAACATACAAAGGTTTTCGAATGTGGTTTTTTAAAAAGCTTTTTTCAATGAATATTTTCTAAAATCATGTTTTAGGCAAAATCCACAATGCAACTAGTTCGGCATATGACGGGATACAAAGTTCTTTATAACAAACGAGAAAAAATATTTGTTATACATTTTGCATGAAAAGGGTCTAAAATATTTTTTTAACGTTCAGCACTAGGACAAATGTAGAATTCAACATACAAAGGTTTTCGAATGTGGTTTTTTAAAAAGCTTTTTTCAATGAATATTTTCTAAAATCATGTTTTAGGCAAAATCCACAATGCAACTAGTTCGGCATATGAAGGGATACAAAGTTCTTTATAACAAACGAGAAAAATATTTGTTATACATTTTGCATGAAAAGGGTCTAAAATATTTTTTTAACGTTCAGCACTAGGACTAGAAGGACATCTGTAGAATTCAACATACAAAGGTTTTCGAATGTGGTTTTTTAAAAAGCTTTTTTCAATGAATATTTTCTAAAATCATGTTTTAGGCAAAATCCACAATGCAACTAGTTCGGCATATGAAGGGATACAAAGTTCTTTATAACAAACGAGAAAAATATTTGTTATACATTTTGCATGAAAAGGGTCTAAAATATTTTTTTAACGTTCAGCACTAGAGACAAATGTAGAATTCAACATACAAAGGTTTTCAAATGTGGTTTTTTAAAAAGCTTTTTTCAATGAATATTTTCTAAAATCATGTTTTAGGCAAAATCCACAATGCAACTAGTTCGGCATATGAAGGGATACAAAGTTCTTTATAACAAACGAGAAAAATATTTGTTATACATTTTGCATGAAAAGGGTCTAAAATATTTTTTTAACGTTCAGCACTAGGACAAATGTAGAATTCAACATACAAAGGTTTTCAAATGTGGTTTTTTAAAAAGCTTTTTTTCAATGAATATTTTCTAAAATCATGTTTTAGGCAAAATCCACAATGCAACTAGTTCGGCATATGAAGGGATACAAAGTTCTTTATAACAAACGAGAAAAATATTTGTTATACATTTTGCATGAAAAGGGTCTAAAATATTTTTTTTAACGTTCAGCACTAGAAGGACATATGTAGAATTCAAAATACAAAGGTTTTCGAATGTGGTTTTTTAAAAAGCTTTTTTCAATGAATATTTTCTAAAATCATGTTTTAGGCAAAATCCACAATGCAACTAGTTCGGCATATGACGGGATACAAAGTTCTTTATAACAAACGAGAAAAATATTTGTTATACATTTTGCATGAAAAGGGTCTAAAATATTTTTTTAACGTTCAGCACTAGAAGGACATATGTAGAATTCAACATACAAAGGTTTTCGAATGTGGTTTTTTAAAAAGCTTTTTTCAATGAATATTTTCTAAAATCATGTTTTAGGCAAAATCCACAATGCAACTAGTTCGGCATATGAAGGGATACAAAGTTCTTTATAACAAACGAGAAAAATATTTGTTATACATTTTGCATGAAAAGGGTCTAAAATATTTTTTTAACGTTCAGCACTAGGACTAGAAGGACATATGTAGAATTCAAAATACAAAGGTTTTCGAATGTGGTTTTTTAAAAAGCTTTTTTCAATGAATATTTTCTAAAATCATGTTTTAGGCAAAATCCACAATGCAACTAGTTCGGCATATGACGGGATACAAAGTTCTTTATAACAAACGAGAAAAATATTTGTTATACATTTTGCATGAAAAGGGTCTAAAATATTTTTTTAACGTTCAGCACTAGGACTAGAAGGACATCTGTAGAATTCAACATACAAAGGTTTTCGAATGTGGTTTTTTAAAAAGCTTTTTTCAATGAATATTTTCTAAAATCATGTTTTAGGCAAAATCCACAATGCAACTAGTTCGGCATATGAAGGGATACAAAGTTCTTTATAACAAACGAGAAAAATATTTGTTATACATTTTGCATGAAAAGGGTCTAAAATATTTTTTTAACGTTCAGCACTAGAAGGACAAATGTAGAATTCAACATACAAAGGTTTTCAATGTGGTTTTTTAAAAAAGCTTTTTTCAATGAATATTTTCTAAAATCATGTTTTAGGCAAAATCCACAATGCAACTAGTTCGGCATATGACGGGATACAAAGTTCTTTATAACAAACGAGAAAAATATTTGTTATACATTTTGCATGAAAAGGGTCTAAAATATTTTTTTAACGTTCAGCACTAGGACTAGAAGGACAAATGTAGAATTCAACATACAAAGGTTTTCGAATGTGGTTTTTTAAAAAGCTTTTTTCAATGAATATTTTCTAAAATCATGTTTTAGGCAAAATCCACAATGCAACTAGTTCGGCATATGACGGGATACAAAGTTCTTTATAACAAACGAGAAAAATATTTGTTATACATTTTGCATGAAAAGGGTCTAAAATATTTTTTTAACGTTCAGCACTAGGACTAGAAGGACATATGTAGAATTCAAAATACAAAGGTTTTCGAATGTGGTTTTTTAAAAAGCTTTTTTCAATGAATATTTTCTAAAATCATGTTTTAGGCAAAATCCACAATGCAACTAGTTCGGCATATGACGGGATACAAAGTTCTTTATAACAAACGAGAAAAATATTTGTTATACATTTTGCATGAAAATGGTCTAAAATATTTTTTTTACGTTCAGCACTAGGACTAGAAGGACATCTGTAGAATTCAACATACAAAGGTTTTCGAATGTGGTTTTTTAAAAAGCTTTTTTCAATGAATATTTTCAAAAATCATGTTTTATGCAAAATCCACAATGCAACTAGTTCGGCATATGAAGGGATACAAAGTTCTTTATAACAAACGAGAAAAATATTTGTTATACATTTTGCATGAAAAGGGTCTAAAATATTTTTTTAACGTTCAGCACTAGGACAAATGTAGAATTCAACATACAAAGGTTTTCGAATGTGGTTTTTTAAAAAGCTTTTTTCAATGAATATTTTCTAAAATCATGTTTTAGGCAAAATCCACAATGCAACTAGTTCGGCATATGACGGGATACAAAGTTCTTTATAACAAACGAGAAAAATATTTGTTATACATTTTGCATGAAAAGGGTCTAAAATATTTTTTTAACGTTCAGCAGTAGGACTAGAAGGACATCTGTAGAATTCAACATACAAAGGTTTTCGAATGTGGTTTTTTAAAAAGCTTTTTTCAATGAATATTTTCTAAAATCATGTTTTAGGCAAAATCCACAATGCAACTAGTTCGGCATATGAAGGGATACAAAGTTCTTTATAACAAACGATAAAAATATTTGTTATACATTTTGCATGAAAAGGGTCTAAAATATTTTTTTTAACGTTCAGCACTAGAAGGACATATGTAGAATTCAAAATACAAAGGTTTTCGAATGTGGTTTTTTAAAAAGCTTTTTTCAATGAATATTTTCTAAAATCATGTTTTAGGCAAAATCCACAATGCAACTAGTTCGGCATATGACGGGATACAAAGTTCTTTATAACAAACGAGAAAAATATTTGTTATACATTTTGCATGAAAAGGTTCTAAAATATTTTTTTAACGTTCAGCACGAGGACAAATGTAGAATTCAACATACAAAGGTTTTCAAATGTGGTTTTTTAAAAAGCTTTTTTCTATGAATATTTTCAAAAAAATCATGTTTTAGGCAAAATCAACAATGCAACTAGTTCAGGATATGAAGGGATACAAAGTTCTTTATAACAAACAAGAAAAATATTTGTTATACATTTTGCATGAAAAGGGTCTAAAATATTTTTTTAACGCTCAGCACTAGGGACAAATGTAGAATTCAACATACAAAGGTTTTCGAATGTGGTTTTTTAAAAAGCTTTTTTCAATGAATATTTTCTAAAATCATGTTTTAGGCAAAATCCACAATGCAACTAGTTCGGCATATGACGGGATACAAAGTTCTTTATAACAAACGAGAAAAATATTTGTTATACATTTTGCATGAAAAGGGTCTAAAATATTTTTTTAACGCTCAGCACTAGGACTAGAAGGACATATGTAGAATTCAAAATACAAAGGTTTTCGAATGTGGTTTTTTAAAAAGCTTTTTTTCAATGAATATTTTCTAAAATCATGTTTTAGGCAAAATCCACAATGCAACTAGTTCGCATATGACGGGATACAAAGTTCTTTATAACAAACGAGAAAAATATTTGTTATACATTTTGCATGAAAAGGGTCTAAAATATTTTTTTAACGTTCAGCACTAGGACTAGAAGGACATACAGTGGGGCAAAAAAGTATTTAGTCAGCCACCAATTGTGCAAGTTCTCCCACTTAAAAAGATGAGAGAGGCCTGTAATTTTCATCATAGGTACACGTCAACTATGACAGACAAATTGAGAAAAAAAAATCCAGAAAATCCCATTGTAGGATTTTTTAATGAATTTATTTGCAAATTATGGTGGAAAATAAGTATTTGGTCACCTACAAACAAGCAAGATTTCTGGCTCTCACAGACCTGTAACTCTTCTTTAAGAGGCTCCTCTGTCCTCCACTCGTTACCTGTATTAATGGCACCTGTTTGAACTTGTTATCAGTATAAAAGACACCTGTCCACAACCTCAAACAGTCACACTCCAAACTTCACAATGGCCAAGACCAAAGAGCTGTCAAAGGACACCAAAAACAAATTGTAGACCTGCACCAGGCTGGGAAGACTGAATCTGCAACAGGTAAGCAGCTTGGTTTGAAGAAATCAACTGTGGGAGCAATTATTAGGAAATGGAAGACATACAAGACCACTGATAATCTCCCTCGATCTGGGGCTCCATGCAAGATCTCACCCCGTAAGGTCAAAATGATCACAAGAACGGTGAGCAAAAATCCCAGAACCACACGGGGGGGACCTAGTGAATGACCTGCCGAGAGCTGGGACCAAAGTAACAAAGCCAACCATCAGTAACACACTACGCCGCCAGGACTCAAATCCTGCAGTGCGAGACGTGTCCCCCTGCTTAAGCCAGTACATGTCCAGGCCCGTCTGAAGTGCATTTGGATGATCCAGAAGAGGATTGGGAGAATGTCATATGGTCAGATGAAACCAAAATATAACTTTTGGTAAAAACTCAACTCGTCATGTTTGGAGGACAAAGAATGCTGAGTTGCATCCAAAGAACACCATACCTACTGTGAAGCATGGGTTGGAAACATCATGCTTTGGGGCTGTTTTTCTGCAAAGGGACCAGGACGACTGATCCGTGAAAGGAAAGAATGAATGGGGCCATGTATCGTGGAGATTTTGAGTGAAACCCTCCTTCCATCAGCAAGGGCATTGAAGATGAAAACGTGGCTGGGTCTTTCAGCATGACAATGATCCCAAACACACCGCCCGGGCAACGATGAGTGGCTTCGTAGAAGCATTTCAAGGTCCTGGAGTGGCCTAGCCAGTCTCCAGATCTCAACCCCATAGAAAATATTTGGAGGGAGTTGAAAGTCTGTGTTGCCCAGCGACAGCCCCAAAACATCCACTGCTCTAGAGGAGATCTGCATGGAGGAATGGGCCAAAATACCAGCAACAGTGTGTGAAAAACCTTGTGAAGACTTACAGAAAACGTTTGACCTGTGTCATTGCCAACAAAGGGTATATAACAAAGTATTGAGAAACTTTTTGTTATTGACCAAATACTTATTTTCCACCATCATATGCCAATAAATTCATTAAAATCCTACAATGTGGGATTTTCTGGATTTTTTTCTATTTTGTCTGTCATAGTTGACGTGTACCTATGATGAAAATTACAGGCCCTCTCTCATCTTTTTAAGTGTGGAGAACTTGCAACAATTGGTGGCTGACTAAATACTTTTTTCCCCCACTGTA